>NW_027211602.1:0-597 GCF_029030835.1 Brachyistius frenatus | reverse complement strand
ATAAGAATGTGGGAGTTCCTTCGGGAGGAGGTGTCCTAGGGCATGTGTTGGTTGGTTTCGCATTCCAATAATGACGGTGGCGAGTCACAGGGGTATAGCAAAGGCTATGTTAAGGGAAAGTTGTGTGGTGGGTGTGAAGGTATAGGGAAGGAGACCAAGTATATTTAGAGTAATTAAAAAAAGTATAAGGGAGGTTAAAAGGGCGCTCATTTGTGACCCCCAAGTTGATAGGTAAAAATATTTGTTGAGTAAAACGGTTAATAAATCAGCCTTGTAGTGTTAATAAGCATAAGTCATCGTGGGGCGGGTTTGGGGTAAAGAATTCACGGAAGGCTTAGGGCGAGAGCCATTAAGGGAATTCCAAGATATGGGGCTCATGAATTGGTCAAAAAAGCTTAGTGTCATGGTCAGCCTCAGGACTTTGCTCCGGATTTTTTTGCACTTTGGGAAGAAGGATCGTTTTGAAAAAGATGTGCTAAGATTTTTGGGGGATAATGGCAGAAAAAATTACTCAGGAAAAGATTAAAATGACAAATCAAGGAGAGGGATTGGTTGTGGATATTCGCTAGGGGTGGGGGGGGCCACCAATCTTTAGCT
>NW_027211601.1:0-738 GCF_029030835.1 Brachyistius frenatus | reverse complement strand
TCAGCCAGCTTAAGCTAAGGAGGGCAATGATTGGGCTTGGCCCAAGTTGTGGATCAGAGTTGTTTGGGGGTAGAAGCCCAGGCAACTGGAATTAGCATGATTTTGGGAATAAAATTTTAGCATTGTAAAAATTTAGACTTTGTAGGGGGTCAGTGCCATGTGTGCAGCAGTGCAACTAGAAAGGCCAACCCGGCACTTGCCTCAAAAGCTAAAAGGGCCAATAAAAGTATTGGGGCAGCTGAGAAGCTGGTTGATCTTTTGTAAGGTTCATAAGGAGAGGGCGATAAATAAAGATAACATTATTCCTTCCAAGCATAAAAGAGCGCAGGAGGTAGTTCGGTGAAATGCTAGTCCTGCTAAGCCAAAAAAAAGGTTGATGAGAAGGCAAAGTGAGTTGGAGTCATTAGACAGTTTGGTTTTAACCATAATTTTTTGGGCCCGAAGTCAAGGTTTTTGCTTAAACTAATTGTCTATTCAGCTCATTCAAGTCCCCCTTTTATTCACTCGTATATTAGACCAAGGGTGAGAAGAAGCAAGACGGTGAAGGCCCATGAAAAGGTTTTTAAAGGGTGAGGCTAGTTGGTCACCTCAAGGGGTGGGAAAAGGGTTTCAATTTCTAAGTCAAAGAGGAGAAATAGGATTGCGACAAGAAAGAATCGGAGGGAGAAGGAGGCAGGCTGATCTAGAGAGTCAAGAA
The DNA here is from genome assembly GCF_029030835.1 of Brachyistius frenatus. NCBI lineage: Eukaryota > Metazoa > Chordata > Actinopteri > Embiotocidae > Brachyistius > Brachyistius frenatus. The sequence goes on along the minus strand of NW_027211601.1, from coordinate 41 downwards.
AACCGCATTTCGTAGAGGGAAAGCTTTTCATGGTCAGGCGT
>NW_027211600.1:0-896 GCF_029030835.1 Brachyistius frenatus | reverse complement strand
GAATCATCATCTCTCTCGTATTAACAACCATCTGGCCACTGTCTACGAAACGCCCCGGACCATGAAAGCTTTCCCCTACGAATGCGGCTTTGACCCCCTAGGATCAGCCCGCCCCCCTTCTCCCTCCGATTCTTTCTTGTCGCAATCCTATTTCTCCTCTTTGACTTAGAAATTGCACTTCTTCTCCCACTCCCTTGAGGTGACCAACTAGCCTCACCCTTAATAACCTTTTCATGGGCCTTCACCGTCTTGCTTCTTCTCACCCTTGGTCTAATATACGAGTGAATACAAGGCGGACTTGAATGAGCTGAATAGACAATTAGTTTAAGCAAAACCTTTGACTTCGGCTCAAAAACTTATGGTTAAAATCCATAACTGTCTAATGACTCCAACTCACTTTGCCTTCTCATCAACCTTTATACTTGGCTTAGCAGGACTAGCATTTCACCGAACTCACCTCCTGTCAGCTCTTTTATGCTTGGAAGGAATAATGTTATCTTTATTTATCGCCCTCTCCTTATGAACCTTACAACTAGACTCAACCAGCTTCTCAGCTGCCCCAATACTTTTATTGGCCTTCTCGCTTGTGAGGCAAGTGCCGGGTTGGCCTTGCTAGTTGCTACTGCTCGCACACATGGCACTGACCGCCTACAAAGTCTAAATCTTCTACAATGCTAAAAATTCTTATTCCAACCATCATGCTAATTCCAGTTGCCTGGACTTCTACCCCTAAACAACTCTGATCCACAACTCTGGCCTACAGCCTAATCATTGCCCTCCTTAGCTTAAGCTGGCTGAAAGCCCCAGCAGAAACAGGTTGGTCCTCCTTAAACCTTTATATAGCCACAGACCCCTTATCCACACCATTACTGGCCCTTACCTGCTGATTACTACCC
>NW_027211599.1:0-1298 GCF_029030835.1 Brachyistius frenatus | reverse complement strand
TATCCCATTTGCTGATGAAGAAATTTGTTTGTAAACACTTAGTTTGCCGTGGCACTGTAATGCAGTTTTATGCTGTTTTTGAGCTTCTCTCGCTGAGATAAGGCTGTTTTTGAAAAACATTGTGTTTCCTGTGAAATTGTCCACACAAAGTGACTTGAAACCACTTTGCCCATGTAGTGTATCATGTCATAGTTCTATCCCATTTGCCAAAGTTCTGAGTATGAAACTTGTTTTTAAACACTTAGTTTAAGCCGTGGTGCTGTGATGCAGTTTCACATTAGGCTGAGAAAAGTGAGACTTTGAAATGCTGTTTTCTGTGAATTGCAGACACAAAGTGACTGTATCCCATTTGCTGATGAAGAAATTTGTTCGTAAACACTTAGTTTAAGCCGTGGCACTGTAATGCAGTTTTATGCTGTTTTTGAGCTTCTCTCGCTGAGATAAGGCTGTTTTTGAAACATTGTGTTTCCTGTGAAATTGTCCACACAAAGTGACTTGAAACCACTTTGCCCATGTAGTGTATCCCATTTCCCATAGTTCTGAGTATGAAACTTGTTTTTAAACACGTGGTTTAAGCCGTGGCACTGTAATGCAGTTTTATGCTGTTTTTGAGCCTTCGCTGAGATAAGGCTGTTTTTGAAACATTGTGTTTCCTGTGAGATTGTTCACTTGTTGATTTGAAACCACTTTGTTCATGTATTCTATCCCATTTGCCAAAGTTCTGAGGCATGAAACTTGTTTTTAAACACTTAGTTTGCCGTGGCACTGTAATGCAGTTTTATGCTGTTTTTGAGCTTCTCTCTCTGAGATAAGGTGGGCTGCTGTTTTTGAACATAGTGTTTCTTGTGAATTGTTCATATTATGACTTGAAACTATACTGCCCATGTAGTGTATCCATTTCCTATAGTTCTGATATGAAACTTGTTTGTAAATACGTGGTTTAAGCCGTGGCACTGTAATGCAGTTTTATGCTGTTTTGAGCTTCGCTGAGATAAGGCTGTTTTTAACATTGTTTCCTGTGAGATTGTCCACACTAAGTGACTTGAAACCACTTTGTTCATGTATTGTATCCCATTTCCCAAAGTTCTGAGTATGAAACTTGTTTTTAAACACGTGGTTTAAGCCGTGGCACTGTAATGCAGTTTTATGCTGTTTTGAGCTTCTTCGCTGAGATAAGGCTGTTTTTAAAACATTGTGTTTCCTGTGAGATTGTCCACACTAAGTGACTTGAAACCACTTTGTTCATGTAGTGTATCCCATTTGCCAAAGTTCTGAGTATGAAACTTCTGTTTGTAAAC
>NW_027211598.1:0-1379 GCF_029030835.1 Brachyistius frenatus | reverse complement strand
GGTTTAAATGTGGTGGGTCCTTATGTGGCACAAAAACTGTAAGTACCAGAGGCCAGAAACTCCTCTGCTTTTCATGCTCTTTCATTGAACCTCGCTGCTCCTCCTGTATATAACAGAATAAGTCCAAGAATCACTGCAAGACAAGAAATATTCAGTTTTAAAGGCTAAAAAAAACTTTTTAAATTTTTTTTTTTTCCAAAAAAAAAAAAATTTTTAAAAAAAAAGGGAAATTTAAAAAAAACAAAAAAATTTTTAAAACCGGGGGGTTGTTTTTTTTTTTTTTTTTTGGGGTTTTTGGGGCCGGGGAAAAAAAAAACCGGGGGGGGGGGGGGGGTTTTTGGGTTTGGGGGGTTTTCCCCCCCCCCCTTTTTTAAAAAATTTTTTAAAAAAAAAAATTTTTTTTAAATTCCCCCCCCAAACCCAAAATTTTTTTTTTTGGGGGTTTCCCCCCCCCCAAAAAAATTTTTTTTTTTTTTGGGGGGTTTTAAAAAAAAATTTTTCCCTTTCCTTTTTTTTCCCGGGGGGTTTTTTGGTTAAAGGGGTTTTTTAAATTTTTTTTTTTTTTTTTTTTCCCCAAAAAAAAAAAGGGGGGGGGAATTTAAAAAAAAATTTAAAAAAAAACCCGGGCCCCAAATTTTTATTTCCCAAAAACCCCCTTTTTTTCCCCCCCTAAAAAATTTTTAAAAATTTTTTCCCCTTTTTTTTTTTCCCCAAAACCACTTTCCCAAAATTTTTTTTTAAAGGGGGGAAAAAAAAGGGGGTTTTTGGGGAAAACCAAAAAGGGGGGGTTTTTTTTTTTTCTTTAAAAGGGGCCCCTTTTTTTTGGGTAAAAAAAAAAAAAAAGAAAAAGGCCCCAAATTTTTTTAAAAACCCCTTAAAAAAAAAGGGGAAAAATTTAACCTTGGTGGCCCCCAAAAAAAAAAAAAAAATTTGGGGGGGTTAAGGGGAAAAAAACCCCCCAAAAAAAAAAAAATTTTTGGGGGAAAAAAAAAAAAACCCCCCCCCCCAAAAAATTTTTTGGCCCCCCCCTTTTTCCCCCCCTTTTCCCCCCCCCAAAAACCCGGAAAATTTTTTTAAAAAAAACCCCCTTAAAAAACCAAAAAAAAAAAGAAAAAACCCCTTAATTTTTTTTTAATTTTTTTTTCCCAACTTTTTTTAAAAAAATTTTTTTTAAAAAAAAAAAAAATTTTTTTTTAAATTTTTTTTTTTTAAAAAAAAAGGGAAATAAATTTTTTTTTTGGGAAAGGAAAAAAAGGTTTTTTAAAAATTTTTAAAATTTTTTTTTTTTAAAAAAAGGGGGGGGTTTTTTTAAACCCAAAAAACCCCCCTTTTTTTTTTAAAAGGGGGAAAAAAAAAAAAACCCCCCCAAAATTTTTCCC
>NW_027211597.1:0-1420 GCF_029030835.1 Brachyistius frenatus | reverse complement strand
TGTGGACAATTTCAGAGGAAACACAATGTTTCAAAAGCAGCCTTATCTCAGCCAGAGAAGCTCAAATACAGCATAAAACTGCATCACAGTGCCACGGCTTAAACTAAGTGTTTACAAACAAATTTCTTCATCAGTACTATGGAAAATAGGTGTGGACAATTTCACAGAAAACAGCATGTTTCAGTCTCACTTATCTCAGCCTAATGTGAAACTGCATCACAGCACCACGGCTTAAACTAAGTGTTTAAAAACAAGTTTCATACTCAGAACTATGGGAAATGGGATACACTACATGGGCAAAGTGGTTTCAAGTCACTTTGTGTGGACAATTTCACAGGAAACACAATGTTTCAAAAACAGCCTTATCTCAGCGAGAGAAGCTCAAAAACAGCATAAAACTGCATTACAGTGCCACGGCTTAAACTAAGTGTTTACGAACAAATTTCTTCATCAGCAAATGGGCAACGTGAGTCACTTTGTGTCTGCAATTACACAGAAAACAGCATTTCAAGTCTCACTTTCTCAGCCTAATGTGAAACTGCATCACAGCACCACGGCTTAAACTAAGTGTTTAAAAACAAGTTTCATACTCAGAACTTTGGCAAATGGGATAGAATACATGAACAAAGTGGTTTCAAGTCACTTAGTGTGGACAATCTCACAGGAAACACAATGTTTCAAAAACAGCCTTATCTCAGCGAGAGAAGCTCAAAAACAGCATAAAACTGCATTACAGTGCCACGGCTTAAACCACGTGTTTAAAAACAAGTTTCATACTCAGAACTATGGGAAATGGGATACACTACATGGGGCTTAAACTAAGTGTTTCATACTCAGAACTTTCAAATGGGATAGAATACATGGGCAAAGTGGTTTCAAGTCACTTTGTGTGGACAATTTCACAGGAAACACAATGTTTCAAAAACAGCCTTATCTCAGCGAGAGAAGCTCAAAAACAGCATAAAACTGCATTACAGTGCCACGGCTTAAACTAAGTGTTTACGAACAAATTTCTTCATCAGCAAATGGGATACAGTCACTTTGTGTCTGCAATTTCACAGAAAACAGCATTTCAAGTCTCACTTTCTCAGCCTAATGTGAAACTGCATCACAGCACCACGGCTTAAACTAAGTGTTTAAAAACAAGTTTCATACTCAGAACTTTGGCAAATGGGATAGAATACATGAACAAAGTGGTTTCAAGTCACTTAGTGTGGACAATCTCACAGGAAACACAATGTTTCAAACAGCCTTATCTCAGCGAGAGAAGCTCAAAAACAGCATAAAACTGCATTACAGTGCCACGGCTTAAACCACGTGTTTAAAAACAAGTTTCATACTCAGAACTATGGGAAATGGGATACACTACATGGGCAAAGTGGTTTCAAGTCACTTTGTGTGGACAATTTCACAGGAAACA
>NW_027211596.1:0-1523 GCF_029030835.1 Brachyistius frenatus | reverse complement strand
GTCCTCCGGGGAAACTCTGCAGCGGGCCTAAAGTCTTCCCCCCATCCTGTTTGTCTCATACCACTGGTATGGATGTGATTTTCTTTGAACATTGTGGTTTCTAGTTTCTATCCTGTTGATGTTGAGTATGAATCGAGGTGTGTCTGATTTTTCCCCCAAAAAAAACCCCCCGGGGTAAAAAAAAAAATTTTTAAAAAAAACCCCCGGGGGGAAAACCCCTTTTTCCCCCCTTTAAAAAAACCCTTTTTTTTTTTTTTCCCCCCCTTTTTAAAAAATTTTGGTTAATTTTAAAACCCCGGAAAAAAAAATTTTTTTTAAAAAAAAAAAACCCCCCCTTGGGGGAAAAACCTTTTTTGGGCCTTTTTTTTGGGGGGGCCCCGGTTATTTTTGGGGGGGGCCCCAAATTTTTTTTTAAATTTAAAAAAAAGGGGGTTTTTCCCAGGGGGGGGGTTTTTTCCCCCCCCCCTTTTTTAAAGGGGGGGGGTTTCCCCCCCGGTTTTTTTTTCCAAAAAGGGGGGGGGGAAAAAATTTTTTTAAAAAGGGGGAAAAAAAAAAAAAATTTTCCCTTAAAAAGGGTTTTTAAAAAAAAAAAAAAAATTTTTAATTTTTTAAATTTTCCGGGGAATTTTTTTTTTAAAAAAAAATTTTAAAAATTTTTTTTGGAAAAAGGGGAAAAAAAAAGGGGCCCTTTTGGGGGGGGGGGGAAAAAGGGGGCCCCCCCCCGGGGGGGGGGGCCCCCCCGGGGCCCCCCTTTTTTTTCCAAAAGGGAAAATTTTTTTTTTTTTTTTTTTTTAAAAAACCTTTAAAGGGGTTTTTTTAAAAAATTTAAAAAGGGGAAATTTTTTTCCCCCCGGGGGTTTTAAAAAAGGCCAAGGGCCTTTTTTAAATTTTAAAGAAATTTTCCCCCCCAAAATTTGGGGGTAAAGGGCATTTGGTTTTTTTGGCCTTTTTTTTTTTTTTTCCAAAAAGGGGGGAAAAAAAAATTTTTTTTTTGGGGATTTTTTCCAAAAAAAAAAAAATTTTTTTTTAAAAAAAAAACCCCCCCCCCTTTTTTTTAATTCCCCCCCCAAAAAAAAAATTTTTTTTTAAAAATTTTTTTTTTTCCCCCCCCCCCCCTTTTTTGGGGGCTGGGGGGGGGGAACCCCCTTTTTTTTTCCCCCCCCCCCCTTTTTTTCCCCCCCCCGGGGAAAGGGGGGGCCCCCTTTAAAAACCCCCCAAAAACCCCCCTTTCCCTTTGCCCGTTGGGTTTTTGGGGGGGGCCCCCGGGGGGGGGGTTTTTTTCCATTGGGGGAAAACCCCGGTTAAAAAGTCGGGGTTTTTTTTTAAAGGGGAAAAAAGGGGGGCCCCCCTTTTGGGTTTTTTTAAGGAAAAAAAAATTTTAAAAACCAAAAAACCCATTTTTTTTTTTTTTTTTTACCCCCCCTTTTTTATTAAAATTTTCCCCTTTTTTTCCCAAAAAAAAAAATTTTTTCCCCCCTAATTCCCGGGTTTAACCGGTTTAAAAAAAATTTTTTAAAAAATTT
>NW_027211595.1:0-1650 GCF_029030835.1 Brachyistius frenatus | reverse complement strand
GAAACACAATGTTTCAAAAACAGCCTTATCTCAGCGAGAGGAAGCTCAAATACAGCATAAAAACTGGCATTACAGTGCTAATGCAAGGCTTAAACTAAGTGTTTACGAACAAATTTCTTCATCAGTACTATGGCAAATGGGATTAACTACAAGGACAACGTGATTTCAAGTCACTTTGTGTTTGCAATTACACAGAAAACAGCATTTCAAGTCTCACTTTCTCAGCCTAATGTGAAACTGCATCACAGCACCACGGCTTAAACCAAGTGTTTAAAAACAAGTTTCATACTCAGAACTTTGGCAAATGGGATAGAATACATGGCCAAAGTGGTTTCAAGTCACTTTGTGTGGACAATTTCAGAGGAAACACAATGTTTCAAAAACAGCCTTATCTCAGCCAGAGAAGCTCAAATACAGCATAAAACTGCATTACAGTGCCACGGCTTAAACTAAGTGTTTACGAACAAATTACTTCATCAGTACTATGGAAAATAGGATAAGCTACATGGGCAACGTGATTTCAAGTCACTTTGTGTCTGCAATTTCACAGAAAACAGCATTTCAAGTCTCGCATCCTCAGCCTAATGGAAAACGGCATCACAGCACCACGGCTTAAACTAAGTGTTTGGCAAACAAGTTTAATACTCAGAACAATGCCAATTGGGATAAACTACATGGCCAAAGTGGTTTCAAGTCACTTTGTGTGGACAATTTCAAGGAAACACAATGTTTAAAAAACAGCCTTATCTCACCCAGAGAAGCTCAAATACAGCATAAAACTGCATTACAGTGCCACGGCTTTAAGTGTTTACGAACAAATTTTTCATCAGTACTATGGAAAATGGATAACTACAGGGCAAGGAAAAGTCACTTTGTGTTGCAATTACACAGAAAACAGCATTTCAAGTCTCACTTTCTCAGCCTAAGGGAAACTGCATCACAGCACCACGGCTTAAACTAAGTGTTTAAAAACAAGTTTCTTTCTCAGAACTTTGGCAAATGGGATAGAATACATGGCAAAGTGGTTTCAAGTCACTTGTGTGGACAATTCAAGGAAACACAATGTTTCAAAAACAGCCTTATCTCAGCAGAGAAGCTCAAATACACATAAAACTGCATTACAGTGCCACGGCTTAAGTGTTTACGAACAAATTTCTTATCAGTACTATGGAAATGGGTTTAACTAAAAGGCAACGTGATTTCAAGTCACTTTGTGTTTGCAATTCACAGAAAACACTTTTCAAGTCCCCTTTTTCTCAGCCTAATGGAAACGCATCCAGCCCAGGCTTAAACTAAGTTTTAAAAACAAGTTTATACTCAGAACGGGAAAATGGGATAAATACATGGCCAAAGTGGTTTCAAGTCACTTTGTGTGGACAATTTCAGAGGAAACACAATGTTTCAAAAACACCTTATCTCAAGAGAAGCTCAAATACAGCATAAAACTGCATTACAGTGCCACGGCTTAAACAAATGTTTACGAACAAATTTCTTCATCAGTATTTGGAAAATAGGAAAAACTACATGGGCAAGTGATTTCAAGTCACTTTGTGTCTGAAATTTTCACAGAAAACAGCATTTCAAGTCTCCTCCTCAGCCTAAGGGAAAAAACTCATCACAGCCCAGGTTTTAACTAAGTTTTAAAACAAG
>NW_027211594.1:0-1659 GCF_029030835.1 Brachyistius frenatus | reverse complement strand
ACAAGTTTCTTCATCAGTACTATGGCAAATGGGATTAACTACAAGGACAACGTGATTTCAAGTCACTTTGTGTTTGCAATTACACAGAAAACAGCATTTCAAGTCTCACTCAGCCTAATGTGAAACTGCATCACAGCACCACGGCTTAAACTAAGTGTTTAAAAACAAGTTTCATTCTCAGAACTTTGGCAAATGGGATAGAATACATGGACAAAGTGGTTTCAAGTCACTTAGTGTGGACAATCTCACAGGAAACACAATGTTTCAAAAACAGCCTTATCTCAGCGAGAGAAGCTCAAATACAGCATAAAACTCCATTACAGTGCCACGGCTTAAACTAAGTGTTTACGAACAAATTTCTTCATCAGTACTATGGAAAATAGGATAAGCTACATGGGCAACGTGATTTCAAGTCACTTTGTGTCTGCAATTTCACAGAAAACAGCATTTCAAGTCTCACTTTCTCAGCCTAATGGAAAACTGCATCACAGCACCACGGCTTTCAACTAAGTGTTTACAAACAAGTTTCATACTCAGAACTTTGGCAAATGGGATAGAATACATGGCCAAAGTGGTTTCAGAGTCACTTTGTGTGAACAATTTCACAGGAAACACAATGTTTCAAAAACAGGCTTATCTCAGCGAGAGAAGCTCAAATACAGCATAAAACTGCATTACAGTGCCACGGCTTAAACTAAGTGTTTACGAACAAATTTCTTCATCAGTACTATGGAAAATAGGATAAACTACATGGGCAACGTGATTTCAAGTCACTTTGTGTCTGCAATTTCACAGAAAACAGCATTTCAAGTCTCGCTTCCTCAGCCTAATGGAAAACGGCATCACAGCGCCATGGCTTTCAACTAAGTCTTTACAAACAAGTTTAATACTCAGAACAATGCCAATTGGGATAAACTACATGGCCAAAGTGGTTTCAAGTCACTTTGTGTGGACAATTTCAGAGGAAACACAATGTTTCAAAAACAGCCTTATCTCAGCCAGAGAAGCTCAAATACAGCATAAAACTGCATTACAGTGCCACGGCTTAAACTAAGTGTTTACGAACAAATTTCTTCATCAGTACTATGGAAAATAGGATAAGCTACATGGGCAACGTGATTTCAAGTCACTTTGTGTCTGCAATTACACAGAAAACAGCATTTCAAGTCTCACTTTCTCAGCCTAATGTGAAACTGCATCACAGCACCACGGCTTAAACTAAGTGTTTAAAAACAAGTTTCATTCTCAGAACTTTGGCAAATGGGATAGAATACATGGACAAAGTGGTTTCAAGTCACTTAGTGTGGACAATCTCACAGGAAACACAATGTTTCAAAAACAGCCTTATCTCAGCGAGAGAAGCTCAAATACAGCATAAAACTGCATTACAGTGCCACGGCTTAAACTAAGTGTTTACAAACAAATTTCTTCATCAGTACTATGGCAAATGGGATTAACTACAAGGACAACGTGATTTCAAGTCACTTTGTGTTTGCAATTACACAGAAAACAGCATTTCAAGTCTCACTTTCTCAGCCTAATGTGAAACTGCATCACAGCACCACGGCTTAAACTAAGTGTTTAAAAACAAGTTTCATACTCAGAACTTTGGCAAATGGGATAGAATACATGGCCAAAGTGGTTTCCAAGCTCCTTTGT
>NW_027211593.1:0-1697 GCF_029030835.1 Brachyistius frenatus | reverse complement strand
TTGCAGACAGAAAGTGGCTTGAAACCACTTTGGCCATGTAGTTTATCCCATTTGCCATAGTACTGATGAAGAAATTTGTTCCTAAACACTTAGTTTAAATTGAAATGCTGTTTTCTGTGAAATTGCAGACAGAAAGTGGCTTGAAACCACTTTGGGCATGTAGTTTATCCCATTTGCCATAGTACTGATGAAGAAATTTGTTCCTAAACACTTAGTTTAAACCGTGACACTGTAATTCAATTTTATGCTGAATTTGAGCTTCTGTCGCTGAGATAAGGCTGTTTTTTAAATAGCGTGTTTCCTGTGAAATTGTCCACCCAAAGTGGCTTGAAACCACTTTGACCATCTAGTTTATCCCATTTTCCATAGCACTGATGAAGAAATTTGTTCGTAAACACTTAGTTTAAGCCGTGGCACTGTAATGTAGTTTTACATTAGGCCTGAGAAAGTGAGCCTTGAAATGCTGTTTTCTGTGAAATTGCAGACAGAAAGTGGCTTGAAACCACTTTGGGCATGTAGTTTATCCCATTTGCCATAGTACTGATGAAGAAATTTGTTCCTAAACACTTAGTTTAAACCGTGACACTGTAATTCAATTTTATGCTGAATTTGAGCTTCTGTCGCTGAGATAAGGCTGTTTTTTAAATAGCGTGTTTCCTGTGATATTGTCCACCCAAAGTGGCTTGAAACCACTTTGACCATCTAGTTTATCCCATTTTCCATAGCACTGATGAAGAAATTTGTTCGTAAACACTTAGTTTAAGCCGTGGCACTGTAATGTAGTTTTACATTAGGCCTGAGAAAGTGAGCCTTTAAATGCTGTTTTCTGTGAAATTGCAGACACAAAGTGGCTTGAAATCACTTTGGGCATGTAGTTTATCCCATTTGCCATAGTACTGATGAAGAAATTTGTTCCTAAACACTTAGTTTAAACCGTGGCAATGTAATGCAGTTTTACATTAGGCCTGAGAAAGTGAGCCTTGAAATGCTGTTTTCTGTGAAATTGCAGACAGAAAGTGGCTTGAAACCACTTTGGGCATGTAGTTTATCCCATTTGCCATAGTACTGATGAAGAAATTTGTTCCTAAACACTTAGTTTAAACCGTGACACTGTAATTCAATTTTATGCTGAATTTGAGCTTCTGTCGCTGAGATAAGGCTGTTTTTTAAATAGCGTGTTTCCTGTGATATTGTCCACCCAAAGTGGCTTGAAACCACTTTGACCATCTAGTTTATCCCATTTTCCATAGCACTGATGAAGAAATTTGTTCGTAAACACTTAGTTTAAGCCGTGGCACTGTAATGTAGTTTTACATTAGGCCTGAGAAAGTGAGCCTTGAAATGCTGTTTTCTGTGAAATTGCAGACAGAAAGTGGCTTGAAACCACTTTGGGCATGTAGTTTATCCCATTTGCCATAGTACTGATGAAGAAATTTTTCCTGTGAAATTGTCCACCCAAGGTGGCTTGAAACTACTTTGGCCATGTAGTTTATCCCATTTTCCATAGCACTGATGAAGAAATTTGTTCGTAAACACTTAGTTTAAGCCGTGGCACTGTAATGTAGTTTTACATTAGGCCTGAGAAAGTGAGCCTTGAAATGCTGTTTTCTGTGAAATTGCAGACAGAAAGTGGCTTGAAACCACTTTGGCCATGTAGTTTATCCCATTTTCCATAGCACTGATGAAGAAATTTGTTC
>NW_027211592.1:0-1700 GCF_029030835.1 Brachyistius frenatus | reverse complement strand
TTTCAAGCACTTTGTGGGGACAATTCCAGGAAACACAATGTTTAAAAAAACAGCCTTATCTCAGGAGAGAAGCTCAAAAACAGCATAAAACTGCATTACAGTGCCACGGCTTAAACTAAGTGTTTAAAAACAAGTTTCATACTCAGAACTTTGGCAAATGGGATAATACATGGCAAAGGGGTTTCAAGTCACTTTGTGTGGACAATTTCACAGGAAAACAATGTTTCAAAAACAGCCTTATCTCAGCGAGAGAAGCTAAAAAACAGCATAAAACTGCATTACAGTGCCACGGTTTAAAACCCAAGTGTTTAAAAACAAGTTTCATACTCAGAATTTTGGGCAAATGGGATACACTACAGGGGCAAGTGGTTTCGAACTTTGTGTGGCAATTCACAGGAAACAAAAGTTCCAAAAAAACCTTATCTCAGCGAGAGAAGCTCAAAAACAGCATAAAACTGCATTACAGTGCCACGGCTTAAACTAAGTGTTTACAAAAAATTTCTTAAAACAGCAAATGGGATACACTACATGGCCAAGTCACTTTGTTTTGGAAAATTTTCACGGGAAAACACAATTTTCAACCCTTTCTCACCCAAAAGTAAACGAAAAAAACTGCACCATGAGCTTAAACTAAGTGTTTAAAAACAAGTTTCATACTCAGAACCTTGGGGAAATGGGATACACTACATGGGCAAAGTGGTTTCAAGCACTTTGTGTGAATTTCACAGGAAACACAATGTTTCAAAAAAAACCTTATCTCAGCGAGAGAAGCTCAAAAACAGCATAAAACTGCATTACAGTGCCACGGCTTAAACTAGTGTTTAAAAAAAAATTTTTTCAAAGGCAAATGGATACACTACAGGGGCCAAGTCACTTTGTTTTGGCAATACACAGGAAACACAAATTTTTCTAAAAAAACCTTTCTCAGCCAAAAAAGTAAAACTGAAATCATGCCCAGGCTTAAACTAAGTGTTTAAAAAAATTTCTTAAAACAGCAAATGGATACACTACATGGAAACAAGTCATTTTGTTTTGGAAAATTTTCACGGGAAAACAAAATTTTAAAACCCTTTCTCAGCCAAAAAAGTAAAACTGCATACTGCCCAGGCTTAAACAAGTGTTTAAAAACAAGTTTCATACTCAGAACTTTGGCAAAGGGGAACACTACATGGGCAAAGTGGTTTCAAGTCACTTTGTTGGACAATTTCACAGGAAACACAATGTTTAAAAAACAGCCTTATCTCAGCGAGAGAAGCTCAAAAACAGCATAAAACTGCATTACAGTGCCACGGCTTAAACTAAGTGTTTAAAAACAAGTTTCATACTCAGAACTTTGGAAATGGATAATACATGGACAAAGTGGTTTCAAGTCACTTTGTGTGGACAATTTCACAGGAAACACAATGTTTCAAAAAAGCCTTATCTCAGCAGAGAAGCTCAAAAACAGCATAAAACTGCATTACAGTGCCACGGCTTAAACTAAGTGTTTAAAACAAGTTTCATACTAGAACTTTGGCAAATGGGATAAATACAGGGCAAAGTGGTTTAAAGCACTTGTGTGGACAATTTACAGGAAACACAAGTTTAAAAACACCTTATCCCCAAAGGAAGCTAAAAAAAGCATAAAACTGCATTAAGGCCACGGCTTAAACAAAGGGAAAAAAGTTTCTTCAAAGGCAAATGGAAAACCACTAAAATGG
>NW_027211591.1:0-1923 GCF_029030835.1 Brachyistius frenatus | reverse complement strand
TCAGCGAGAAAAAAAAAACAGAAAAACTGATTACAGTGCCACGGCTTAAACCAGTGTTTACAAACAAGTTTCATACTCAAAACTAGGGGAAAGGGGATACCCCACAGGGGCGGCTTAAACCACGTGTTTAAAAACAAGTTTCATACTCAGAACTATGGGAAATGGGATAGAATACATGAACAAAGTGGTTTCAAGTCACTTAGTGTGGACAATCTCACAGGAAACACAATGTTTCAAAAACAGCCTTATCTCAGCGAGAGAAGCTCAAAAACAGCATAAAACTGCATTACAGTGCCACGGCTTAAACCACGTGTTTAAAAACAAGTTTCATACTCAGAACTATGGGAAATGGGATACACTACATACAAGTTTCATACTCAGAACTTTGGGAAATGGGATAGAATACATGAACAAAGTGGTTTCAAGTCACTTAGTGTGGACAATTTCACAGGAAACACAATGTTTCAAAAACAGCCTTATCTCAGCGAGAGAAGCTCAAAAACAGCATAAAACTGCATTACAGTGCCACGGCTTAAACCACGTGTTTAAAAACAAGTTTCATACTCAGAACTATGGGAAATGGGATACACTACATGGGCAAAGTGGTTTCAAGTCACTTTGTGTGGACAATTTCACAGGAAACACAATGTTTCAAAAACAGCCTTATCTCAGCGAGAGAAGCTCAAAAACAGCATAAAACTGCATTACAGTGCCACGGCTTAAACTAAGTGTTTACGAACAAATTTCTTCATCAGCAAATGGGATACAGTCACTTTGTGTCTGCAATTTCACAGAAAACAGCATTTCAAGTCTCACTTTCTCAGCCTAATGTGAAACTGCATCACAGCACCACGGCTTAAACTAAGTGTTTAAAAACAAGTTTCATACTCAGAACTTTGGCAAATGGGATAGAATACATGAACAAAGTGGTTTCAAGTCACTTAGTGTGGACAATCTCACAGGAAACACAATGTTTCAAAACAGCCTTATCTCAGCGAGAGAAGCTCAAAAACAGCATAAAACTGCATTACAGTGCCACGGCTTAAACCACGTGTTTAAAAACAAGTTTCATACTCAGAACTATGGGAAATGGGATACACTACATGGGCAAAGTGGTTTCAAGTCACTTTGTGTGGACAATTTCACAGGAAACACAATGTTTCAAAAACAGCCTTATCTCAGCGAGAGAAGCTCAAAAACAGCATAAAACTGCATTACAGTGCCACGGCTTAAACCACGTGTTTAAAAACAAGTTTCATACTCAGAACTATGGGAAATGGGATACACTACATGGGCAAAGTGGTTTCAAGTCACTTTGTGTGGACAATTTCACAGGAAACACAATGTTTCAAAACAGCCTTATCTCAGCGAGAGAAGCTCAAAACAGCATAAAACTGCATTACAGTGCCACGGCTTAAACTAAGTGTTTACGAACAAGTTTCTTCTCAGCAAATGGGATACAGTCACTTTGTGTCTGCAATTTCACAGAAAACAGCATTTCAAGTCTCACTTTCTCAGCCTAATGTGAAACTGCATCACAGCACCACGGCTTAAACTAAGTGTTTAAAAACAAGTTTCATACTCAGAACTTTGGCAAATGGGATAGAATACATGAACAAAGTGGTTTCAAGTCACTTAGTGTGGACAATCTCACAGGAAACACAATGTTTCAAAAACAGCCTTATCTCAGCGAGAGAAGCTCAAAAACAGCATAAAACTGCATTACAGTGCCACGGCTTAAACCACGTGTTTAAAAACAAGTTTCATACTCAGAACTATGGGAAATGGGATACACTACATGGGCAAAGTGGTTTCAAGTCACTTTGTGTGGACAATTTCACAGGAAACACAATGTTTCAAAAACAGCCTTATCTCAGCGAGAGAAGCTCAAAAACAGCATAAAACTGCATTACAGTGCCACGG
>NW_027211590.1:0-2045 GCF_029030835.1 Brachyistius frenatus | reverse complement strand
AAACAAGTTTCATACTCAGAACTATGGGAAATGGGATACACTACATGGGCAAAGTGGTTTCAAGTCACTTTGTGTGGACAATTTCACAGGAAACACAATGTTTCAAAAACAGCCTTATCTCAGCGAGAGAAGCTCAAAAACAGCATAAAACTGCATTACAGTGCCACGGCTTAAACTAAGTGTTTACGAACAAATTTCTTCATCAGCAAATGGGATACAGTACAAGTCACTTTGTGTCTGCAATTTCACAGAAAACAGCATTTCCAGTCTCACTTTCTCAGCCTAATGTGAAACTGCATCACAGCACCACGGCTTAAACTAAGTGTTTAAAAACAAGTTTCATACTCAGAACTTTGGCAAATGGGATAGAATACATGAACAAAGTGGTTTCAAGTCACTTAGTGTGGACAATCTCACAGGAAACACAATGTTTCAAAAACAGCCTTATCTCAGCGAGAGAAGCTCAAAAACAGCATAAAACTGCATTACAGTGCCACGGCTTAAACCACGTGTTTAAAAACAAGTTTCATACTCAGAACTATGGGAAATGGGATACACTACATGGGCAAAGTGGTTTCAAGTCACTTTGTGTGGACAATTTCACAGGAAACACAATGTTTCAAAAACAGCCTTATCTCAGCGAGAGAAGCTCAAAAACAACATAAAACTGCATTACAGTGCCACGGCTTAAACTAAGTGTTTAAAAACAAGTTTCATACTCAGAACTTTGGGAAATGGGATACAATACATGGGCAAAGTGGTTTCAAGTCACTTTTCAAGTGGACAATTTCACAGGAAACACAGTTTCAAAAACAGCCTTATCTCAGCGAGAGAAGCTCAAAAACAGCATAAAACTGCATTACAGTGCCACGGCTTAAACCACGTGTTTACAAACAAGTTTCATACTCAGAACTATGGGAAATGGGATACACTACATGGGCAAAGTGGTTTCAAGTCACTTTGTGTGGACAATTTCACAGGAAACACAATGTTTCAAAAACAGCCTTATCTCAGCTCAGCATTACAGTGCCACGGCTTAAACTAAGAAGCTCAGCAAATGGGATACAGCATAAAACATTTCAAGCACTACAATGTGAAACTGCATCACAGCACCACGCTTAAACTAAGTGTTTAAAAACAAGTTTCATACTCAGAACTTTGGCAAATGGGATAGAATACATGAACAAAGTGGTTTCAAGTCACTTAGTGTGGACAATCTCACAGGAAACACAATGTTTCAAAAACAGCCTTATCTCAGCGAGAGAAGCTCAAAAACAGCATAAAACTGCATTACAGTGCCACGGCTTAAACCACGTGTTTAAAAACAAGTTTCATACTCAGAACTATGGGAAATGGGATACACTACATGGGCAAAGTGGTTTCAAGTCACTTTGTGTGGACAATTTCACAGGAAACACAATGTTTCAAAAACAGCCTTATCTCAGCGAGAGAAGCTCAAAAACAGCATAAAACTGCATTACAGTGCCACGGCTTAAACTAAGTGTTTACGAAAATTTCTTCATCAGCAAATGGGATACAGTCACTTTGTGTCTGCAATTTCGCATTTCAAGTCTCACTTTCTCAGCCTAATGTGAAACTGCATCACAGCACCACGGCTTAAACTAAGTGTTTAAAAACAAGTTTCATACTCAGAACTTTGGCAAATGGGATAGAATACATGAACAAAGTGGTTTCAAGTCACTTAGTGTGGACAATCTCACAGGAAACACAATGTTTCAAAAACAGCCTTATCTCAGCGAGAGAAGCTCAAAAACAGCATAAAACTGCATTACAGTGCCACGGCTTAAACCAAGTGTTTAAAAACAAGTTTCATACTCAGAACTTTGGCAAATGGGATACACTACATGGGCAAAGTGGTTTCAAGTCACTTTGTGTGGACAATTTCACAGGAAACACAATGTTTCAAAAACAGCCTTATCTCAGCGAGAGAAGCTCAAAAACAACATAAAACTGCATTACAGTGCCACGGCTTAAACCACGTGTTTACAAACAAGTTTCATACTCAGAACTATGGCAAATGGGAT
>NW_027211589.1:0-2060 GCF_029030835.1 Brachyistius frenatus | reverse complement strand
GCCACGGTTTAAACAAAGGGTTTTTGGGGAACAAATTTCTTCATCAGTACTATGGAAAAATTGGATAAACTACATGCCCAAAGTGGTTTCAAGCCACTTTCTGTCTGCAATTTCACAGAAAACAGCATTTCAAGGTCACTTTCTCAGGCCTAATGAAAAACTGCTTTACATTGCCACGGTTTAAACTAAGTGTTTAGGAACAAATTTTTTAATCAGTCTAGGGAAAATGGGATAAACTACATGGCCAAAGTGGTTTCAAGCCCCCTTTTTTTGGCAATTTCACGGGAAAACAGCTTTTAAAAAACCCTTTCTCAGGCCTAAATGTAAAATTGAATTAATTGCCACTTTTTAAAACCAATGTTTAGGAACAAATTTCTTAATCAGTCTATAAAAAATTTGGGATAAACTACAGGGCCCAAAGTGTTTCGCTCCCCTTTTTTTGGAAATTTCACGGGAAAACAGCTTTAAAAAACCCTTTCTCAGGCCTCAAATGAAAAAATTGAATTACATTCCCACGGTTTAAACTAAGTGTTTACAAAAATTTTTTTAATCAGTGCTAGGGAAAAATGGGATAAACTACATGGCCAAAGTAGTTTCAAGCCACCTTGGGTGGAAAATTTTCCCACAGGAAACACGCTATTTAAAAAACAGCCTTATCTCAGCGACAGAAGCTCAAATACAGCATAAAATTGAATTACATTGCCACGGTTTAAACTAAGTGTTTGGGAACAAATTTTTTCATCAGTACTTTTAAAATTTGATAAACTACATGCCCAAAGTGGTTTCAAGCCACTTTCTGTCTGCAGTTTCACAAAAAAACGGGCATTTCGGCCTTTTCCCAGGCCTAATGTAAAACTGCATTACATTCCCAAAGGAAACCAAGTGTTTAGGAACAAATTTTTTTCATCAGTACTATGGCAAATGGGATAAACTACATGGCCAAAGTGGTTTCAAGCCACTTTCTGTCTGCAATTTCACAGAAAACAGCATTTCGGTTCCTTTTTCAGGCCTAATGTAAAACTGCATTACAGTGCCACGGCTTAAACTAAGTGTTTACGAACAAATTTCTTAATCAGTGTTAGGGAAAAAAATGGGATAAATTTACATGGCCAAAGTAGTTTCAAGCCCCCTTTGGGTGGACAATTTCACAGGAAACACGCTATTTAAAAAACAGCCTTATCTCAGCGACAGAAGTCAAATACAGCATAAAATTGAATTACATTCCCAAAGGTTTAAACAAAAGGTTATTAAAAATTTTTTTCATCAGTGCTATGGAAAATGGGATAAACTACATGGCCAAAGTAGTTTCAAGCCACCTTGGGTGGAAAACCACAGGAAACACGCTTTTTAAAAAAACAGCCTTATTCAGCGACAGAAGCTCAAATACAGCATAAAACTGAATTACATTGCCACGGTTTAAACTAAGTGTTTAGGAACAAATTTCTTCATCAGTACTATGGCAAATTGGATAAACTACATGCCCAAAGTGGTTTCAAGCCACTTTCTGTCTGCAATTTCACAGAAAACAGCATTTCAAGGCTCACTTTCTCAGGCCTTTTAAACTGCATTACATTGCCAGGGTTTTAAAACCCAAGTGTTTAGGAACAAATTTCTTAAACAGTACTATGGCAAAGGGGATAAACTACATGGCCAAAGGGGGTTTCAAGCCACTTTCTGTCTGCAATTTCACAGAAAACAGCATTTCAAGGCTCACTTTCTCGGGCCCTTTAATGTAAACCCTGCATTACAGTGCCACGGCTTAAACCAAGGTTTTAAAACAAATTTCTTAATCAGTGCTAGGAAAATGGGATAAACAAATTGGCCAAAGTAGTTTCAAGCCACCTTGGGTGGACAATTTCACAGGAAACACGCTATTTAAAAAACACCCTTAATTTTGCGACAGAAGCTCAAAAAGGGCATAAAATTGAATTACATTGCCACGGTTTAAACTAAGTGTTTACGGAACAAATTTCTTCATCAGTGGTATGGAAAATGGGATAAACTACATGGTCAAAGTAGTTTCAAGCCCCCTTTGGGTGGACAATTTCACAGGAAACACG
>NW_027211588.1:0-2114 GCF_029030835.1 Brachyistius frenatus | reverse complement strand
TTTTTGAGCTTCTCTCGCTGAGATAAGGCTGTTTTTGAAACATTGTGTTTCCTGTGAAATTGTCCACACAAAGTGACTTGAAACCACTTTGCCCATGTAGTGTATCCCATTTCCCATAGTTCTGAGTATGAAACTTGTTTTTAAACACGTGGTTTAAGCCGTGGCACTGTAATGCAGTTTTATGCTGTTTTTGAGCTTCTCTCGCTGAGATAAGGCTGTTTTGAAACATTGTGTTTCCTGTGAGATTGTCCACACTAAGTGACTTGAAACCACTTTGTTCATGTATTCTATCCCATTTGCCAAAGTTCTGAGTATGAAACTTGTTTTTAAACACTTAGTTTAAGCCGTGGTGCTGTGATGCAGTTTCACATTAGGCTGAGAAAGTGAGACTTGAAATGCTGTTTTCTGTGAAATTGCAGACACAAAGTGACTGTATCCCATTTGCTGATGAAGAAATTTGTTCGTAAACACTTAGTTTAAGCCGTGGCACTGTAATGCAGTTTTATGCTGTTTTTGAGCTTCTCTCGCTGAGATAAGGCTGTTTTTGAAACATTGTGTTTCCTGTGAAATTGTCCACACAAAGTGACTTGAAACCACTTTGCCCATGTAGTGTATCCCATTTCCCATAGTTCTGAGTATGAAACTTGTTTTTAAACACGTGGTTTAAGCCGTGGCACTGTAATGCAGTTTTATGCTGTTTTTGAGCTTCTCTCGCTGAGATAAGGCTGTTTTGAAACATTGTGTTTCCTGTGAGATTGTCCACACTAAGTGACTTGAAACCACTTTGTTCATGTAGTGTATCCCATTTGCCAAAGTTCTGAGTATGAAACTTGTTTTTAAACACTTAGTTTAAGCCGTGGCACTGTAATGCAGTTTTATGCTGTTTTTTGAGCTTCTCTCGCTGAGATAAGGCTGTTTTTGAAACATTGTGTTTCCTGTGAGATTGTCCACACTAAGTGACTTGAAACCACTTTGTTCATGTATTCTATCCCATTTGCCAAAGTTCTGAGTATGAAACTTGTTTTTAAACACTTAGTTTAAGCCGTGGCACTGTAATGCAGTTTTATGCTGTTTTTGAGGCTGAGATAAGGCTGTTTTGAAACATTGTGTTTCCTGTGAAATTGTCCACACAAAGTGACTTGAAACCACTTTGACATGTATCCCCCATTTGCTGATTCTGAATGAAACTTGTTTTTAAACACTTAGTTTAAGCCGTGGCACTGTAATGCAGTTTTATGCTGTTTTTGAGCTTCTCTCGCTGAGATAAGGCTGTTTTTGAAACATTGTGTTTCCTGTGAAATTGTCCACACAAAGTGACTTGAAACCACTTTGCCCATGTAGTGTATCCCATTTCCCATAGTTCTGAGTATGAAACTTGTTTTTAAACACGTGGTTTAAGCCGTGGCACTGTAATGCAGTTTTATGCTGTTTTTGAGCTTCTCTCGCTGAGATAAGGCTGTTTTTGAAACATTGTGTTTCCTGTGAGATTGTCCACACTAAGTGACTTGAAACCACTTTGTTCATGTATTCTATCCCATTTGCCAAAGTTCTGAGTATGAAACTTGTTTTTAAACACTTAGTTTAAGCCGTGGTGCTGTGATGCAGTTTCACATTAGGCTGAGAAAGTGAGACTTGAAATGCTGTTTTCTGTGAAATTGCAGACACAAAGTGACTGTTGTTCGTAAACACTTAGTTTAAGCCGTGGCACTGTAATGCAGTTTTATGCTGTTTTTGAGCTTCTCTCGCTGAGATAAGGCTGTTTTTGAAACATTGTGTTTCTGTGAAATTGTCCACACAAAGTGACTTGAAACCACTTTGCCCATGTAGTGTATCCCATTTCCCATAGTTCTGAGTATGAAACTTGTTTTTAAACACGTGGTTTAAGCCGTGGCACTGTAATGCAGTTTTATGCTGTTTTGAGCTTCTCTCGCTGAGATAAGGCTGTTTTTGAAACATTGTGTTTCCTGTGAGATTGTCCACACTAAGTGACTTGAAACCACTTTGTTCATGTATTCTATCCCATTTGCCAAAGTTCTGAGTATGAAACTTGTTTTTAAACACTTAGTTTAAGCCGTGGCACTGTAATGCAGTTTTATGCTGTTTTTGAGCTTCTC
>NW_027211587.1:0-2149 GCF_029030835.1 Brachyistius frenatus | reverse complement strand
TGTATAGATTGTCCACACTAAGTGACTTGAAACCACTTTGTTCATGTAGTCTATCCCATTTCCCATAGTTCTGAGTATGAAACTTGTTTTTAAACACTTAGTTTAAGCCGTGGCACTGTAATGCAGTTTTATGCTGTTTTTGAGCTTCTCTCGCTGAGATAAGGCTGTTTTTGAAACATTGTGTTTCCTGTGAAATTGTCCACACAAGTGACTTGAAACCACTTTGTTCATGTATTCTATCCCATTTGCCATAGTTCTGAGTATGAAACTTGTTTTTAAACACTTAGTTTAAGCCGTGGCACTGTAATGCAGTTTTATGCTGTTTTTGAGCTTCTCTCGAACACGTGGTTTAAGCCGTGGCACTGTAATGCAGTTTTATGCTGTTTTTGAGCTTCTCTCGCTGAGATAAGGCTGTTTTTGAAACATTGTGTTTCCTGTGAGATTGTCCACACTAAGTGACTTGAAACCACTTTGTTCATGTATTCTATCCCATTTCCCATAGTTCTGAGTATGAAACTTGTTTTTAAACACGTGGTTTAAGCCGTGGCACTGTAATGCAGTTTTATGCTGTTTTTGAGCTTCTCTCGCTGAGATAAGGCTGTTTTTGAAACATTGTGTTTCCTGTGAAATTGTCCACACAAAGTGACTTGAAACCACTTTGTTCATGTATTCTATCCCATTTGCCAAAGTTCTGAGTATGAAACTTGTTTTTAAACACTTAGTTTAAGCCGTGGCACTGTAATGCAGTTTTATGCTGTTTTTGAGCTTCTCTCGCTGAGATAAGGCTGTTTTTGAAACATTGTGTTTCCTGTGAAATTGTCCACACAAAGTGACTTGAAACCACTTTGCCCATGTAGTGTATCCCATTTCCCATAGTTCTGAGTATGAAACTTGTTTTTAAACACGTGGTTTAAGCCGTGGCACTGTAATGCAGTTTTATGTTGTTTTTGAGCTTCTCTCGCTGAGATAAGGCTGTTTTTGAAACATTGTGTTTCCTGTGAGATTGTCCACACTAAGTGACTTGAAACCACTTTGTTCATGTATTCTATCCCATTTGCCAAAGTTCTGAGTATGAAACTTGTTTTTAAACACTTAGTTTAAGCCGTGGTGCTGTGATGCAGTTTCACATTAGGCTGAGAAAGTGAGACTTGAAATGCTGCACTGTAATGCAGTTTTATGCTGTTTTTGAGCTTCTCTCGCTGAGATAAGGCTGTTTTTGAAACATTGTGTTTCCTGTGAAATTGTCCACACAAAGTGACTTGAAACCACTTTGCCCATGTAGTGTATCCCATTTCCCATAGTTCTGAGTATGAAACTTGTTTTTAAACACTTGGTTTAAGCCGTGGCACTGTAATGCAGTTTTATGCTGTTTTTGAGCTTCTCTCGCTGAGATAAGGCTGTTTTTGAAACATTGTGTT
The DNA here is from genome assembly GCF_029030835.1 of Brachyistius frenatus. Classification (NCBI taxonomy): domain Eukaryota; kingdom Metazoa; phylum Chordata; class Actinopteri; family Embiotocidae; genus Brachyistius; species Brachyistius frenatus. The sequence continues at coordinate 731 of NW_027211587.1, read as the reverse complement.
TCCTGTGAAATTGTCCACACAAAGTGACTTGAAACCACTTTGCCCATGTAGTGTATCCCATTTCCCATAGTTCTGAGTATGAAACTTGTTTTTAAACACTTAGTTTAAGCCGTGGAACTGTAATGCAGTTTTATGTTGTTTTTGAGCTTCTCTCGCTGAGATAAGGCTGTTTTTGAAACATTGTGTTTCCTGTGAGATTGTCCACACTAAGTGACTTGAAACCACTTTGCCCATGTAGTGTATCCCATTTGCCAAAGTTCTGAGTATGAAACTTGTTTTTAAACACTTAGTTTAAGCCGTGGTGCTGTGATGCAGTTTCACATTAGGCTGAGAAAGTGAGACTTGAAATGCTGTTTTCTGTGAAATTGCAGACACAAAGTGACTGTATCCCATTTGCTGATGAAGAAATTTGTTCGTAAACACTTAGTTTAAGCCGTGGCACTGTAATGCAGTTTTATGAGCTTCTCTCGCTGAGATAAGGCTGTTTTTGAAACATTGTGTTTCCTGTGAAATTGTCCACACAAAGTGACTTGAAACCACTTTGCCCATGTAGTGTATCCCATTTCCCATAGTTCTGAGTATGAAACTTGTTTTTAAACACGTGGTTTAAGCCGTGGCACTGTAATGCAGTTTTATGCTGTTTTTGAGCTTCTCTCGCTGAGATAAGGCTGTTTTTGAAACATTGTGTTTCCTGTGAGATTGTCCACACTAAGTGACTTGAAACCACTTTG
>NW_027211586.1:0-2250 GCF_029030835.1 Brachyistius frenatus | reverse complement strand
GGCTGAGGATGCGAGACTTGAAATGCTGTTTTCTGTGAAATTGCAGACACAAAGTGACTTGAAATCACGTTGCCCATGTTTTTTATCCTTTTTTCCATAGTACTGATGAAAAAAATTTTTTCGTAAACACTTAGTTTAAGCCGTGGCACTGTAATGCAGTTTTATGCTGTATTTGAGTTCCTTTGAGATAAGGTTGTTTTTGAAACAGGTTTTTCCCCCTCTGAAATTGTCCACACAAAGTGTTTTAAACCACTTTGGCCATGTATTCTATCCCATTTGCCAAAGTTCTGAGTATGAAACTTGTTTTTAAACACTTAGTTTAAGCCGTGGTGCTGTATGCAGTTTCACATTAGGCTGAGAAAGTGAGACTTGAAATGCTGTTTTCTGTGAAAAATTGCAAACACAAAGTGACTTGAAATCACGTTGTCCTTGTAGTTAATCCCATTTGCCATAGTACTGATGAAGAAATTTGTTGTAAACACTTACAGCCGGGAAATTGAATGCAGTTTTATGTTTGTATTTGAGCTTCTCTCGAGATAAGGCTGTTTTTGAAACATTGTTTTTCCCCGGAGATTGTCCACACAAATGACTTGAAACCACTTTGTCCATGTATTCTATCCCATTTGCCAAAGTTCTGAGAATGAAACTTTTTTTTTAAACACTTAGTTTAAGCCGTGGTGCTGTGATGCAGTTTCACATTAGGCTGAGAAAGTGAGACTTGAAATGCTGTTTTCTGTTTTAATTGCAGACACAAAGTGACTTGAAATCACGTTGCCCATGTAGTTTATCCTATTTTCCATAGTACTGATGAAGAAATTTGTTCGTAAACACTTAGTTTAAGCCGTGGCACTGTAATGCAGTTTTATGCTGTATTTGAGCTTCTCTGGCTGAGATAAGGCTGTTTTTGAAACATTGTGTTTCCTCTAAAATTGTCCACAAAAGTGACTTGAAACCATTTTGGGCCCAGAGTTTACCCCAAATTTGGGCATTGTTCTGAGTATTAAACTTTTTGTAAAGATTGGAAAGCCAGGGGCCTGTGATGCGTTTTCCATTAGGCTGAGGATGCAGATTAAAAGTGTTTTCTGTGAAATTGCAGAAAAAAGTGACTTGAAATCACGTTGCCCATGTAGTTTATCCTATTTTCCATAGTACTGATGAAGAAATTTGTTCGTAAACACCTAGCTTGCCGTGGCACTGTAATGGAGTTTTATGCTGTATTTGAGCTTCTCTGGCTGAGATAAGGCTGTTTTTGAAACATTGTGTTTCCTCTGAGATTGTCCACACTAAGTGACTTGAAACCACTTTGGCCATGTATTCTATCCCATTTGCCAAAGTTCTGAGTATGAAACTTGTTTGTAAAGACTTAGTTGAAAGCCATGGTGCTGTGATGCAGTTTTCCATTAGGCTGAGAATGCGAGACTTGAAATGCTGTTTTCTGTGTAATTGCAACACAAAGTGACTTGAAATCACGTTGCCCTTGTAGTTATCCCATTTTCCATAGTACTGATGAAGAAATTTGTTCGTAAACACTTACAGCCGTGGCACTGTAATGCAGTTTTATGTTGTATTTGAGCTTCTCTCGCTGAGATAAGGCTGTTTTTGAAACATTGTGTTTCCTGTGAGATTGTCCACACTAATTGACTTGAAACCACTTTGTCCATGTATTCTATCCCATTTGCCAAAGTTCTGAGTATGAAACTTGTTTTTAAACACTTAGTTTAAGCCGTGGTGCTGTGATGCAGTTTCACATTAGGCTGAAAAAGGGAGACTTGAAATGTTTTTTTTTGTGTAATTGCAGACACAAAGTGACTTGAAATCACGTTGCCCATGTAGTTATCCTATTTTCCTAGTACTGATGAAGAAATTTGTTCGTAAACATTAGTTTAACCCGTGGCACTGTAATGCAGTTTTAGTGTATTTGAGCTTCTCTGGCTGAGATAAGGTGTTTTAAACATTGTGTTTCCTCTGAAATTGTCCACACAAAGTGACTTGAAACCACTTTGGCCATGTAGTTTATCCCAATTGGCATTGTTCTGGTATTAAACTTGTTTGTAAAGACTTATTGAAACCCTGGCGCTGTGATGCCGTTTTCCATTAGGCTGAGGATGGAGACTTAAATGCTGTTTTCTGTGAAATTGCAGACAAAAGTGATTTGAAATCACGTTGCCCATGTAGCTTATCCTATTTTCCATAGTACTGATGAAGAAATTTGTTCGTAAACACTTAGTTTAAGCCGGGGCACTTTTTGAT
>NW_027211585.1:0-2362 GCF_029030835.1 Brachyistius frenatus | reverse complement strand
CGACATGCTATAGTATGACTTTTTGATCATATTTCTGGCGACATGCTATAGTATGACTTTTTGATCATATTTCAGACGACATGCTATAGTATGACTTTTTGATCATATTTCAGACGACATGCTATAGTATGACTTTTTGATCATATTTCAGGCGACATGCTATAGTATGACTTTTTGATCATATTTCAGACGACATGCTATAGTATGACTTTTTGATCATATTTTAGACGACATGCTATAGTATGACTTTTTGATCATATTTTAGGCGACATGCTATAGTATGACTTTTTGATCATATTTCAGGCGACATGCTATAGTATGACTTTTTGGTCATATTTTAGACGACATGCTATAGTATGACTTTTTGATCATATTTTAGACGACATGCTATAGTATGACTTTTTGATCATATTTTAGACGACATGCTATAGTATGACTTTTTGATCATATTTTAGACGACATGCTATAGTATGACTTTTTGATCATATTTTAGACGACATGCTATAGTATGACTTTTTGATCATATTTTAGACGACATGCTATAGTATGACTTTTTGATCATATTTTAGACGACATGCTATAGTATGACTTTTTGATCATATTTTAGACGACATGCTATAGTATGACTTTTTGATCATATTTCAGACGACATGCTATAGTATGACTTTTTGATCATATTTTAGACGACATGCTATAGTATGACTTTTTGATCATATTTTAGACGACATGCTATAGTATGACTTTTTGATCATATTTTAGACGACATGCTATAGTATGACTTTTTGATCATATTTTAGACGACATGCTATAGTATGACTTTTTGATCATATTTTAGACGACATGCTATAGTATGACTTTTTGATCATATTTTAGACGACATGCTATAGTATGACTTTTTGGTCATATTTTAGACGACATGCTATAGTATGACTTTTTGATCATATTTTAGACGACATGCTATAGTATGACTTTTTGATCATATTTCAGACGACATGCTATAGTATGACTTTTTGATCATATTTTAGACGACATGCTATAGTATGACTTTTTGATCATATTTTAGACGACATGCTATAGTATGACTTTTTTGATCATATTTTAGACGACATGCTATAGTATGACTTTTTGGTCATATTTTAGACGACATGCTATAGTATGACTTTTTGATCATATTTTAGACGACATGCTATAGTATGACTTTTTGATCATATTTCAGACGACATGCTATAGTATGACTTTTTGATCATATTTTAGACGACATGCTATAGTATGACTTTTTGATCATATTTTAGACGACATGCTATAGTATGACTTTTTTGTCATATTTTAGACGACATGCTATAGTATGACTTTTTGATCATATTTTAGACGACATGCTATAGTATGACTTTTTGATCATATTTCAGACGACATGCTATAGTATGACTTTTTGGTCATATTTTAGACGACATGCTATAGTATGACTTTTTGATCATATTTCAGACGACATGCTATAGTATGACTTTTTGATCATATTTCAGACGACATGCTATAGTATGACTTTTTGATCATATTTTAGACGACATGCTATAGTATGACTTTTTGATCATATTTTAGACGACATGCTATAGTATGACTTTTTGATCATATTTCAGACGACATGCTATAGTATGACTTTTTTATCATATTTCAGACGACATGCTATAGTATGACTTTTTTGTCATATTTCAGACGACATGCTATAGTATGACTTTTTTTTATCATATTTCAGACGACATGCTATAGTATGACTTTTTGATCATATTTTAGACGACATGCTATAGTATGACTTTTTGATCATATTTTAGACGACATGCTATAGTATGACTTTTTTATCATATTTCAGACGACATGCTATAGTATGACTTTTTTGTCATATTTTAGACGACATGCTATAGTATGACTTTTTGATCATATTTTAGACGACATGCTATAGTATGACTTTTTTATCATATTTTAGACGACATGCTATAGTATGACTTTTTTTATCATATTTTAGACGACATGCTATAGTATGACTTTTTGATCATATTTTAGACGACATGCTATAGTATGACTTTTTTGATCATATTTTAGACGACATGCTATAGTATGACTTTTTTTTATCATATTTTAGACGACATGCTATAGTATGACTTTTTTATCATATTTTAGACGACATGCTATAGTATGACTTTTTTATCATATTTTAGACGACATGCTATAGTATGACTTTTTTGTCATATTTCAGACGACATGCTATAGTACGACTTATTTTTAATCATATTTTAGACGACATGCTATAGTATGACTTTTTTGTCATATTTTGGACGACATGCTATAGTATGACTTTTTTATCATATTT
>NW_027211584.1:0-2368 GCF_029030835.1 Brachyistius frenatus | reverse complement strand
AAAAAAAAGGGCCGGGGTTTTTTAATTTTAAAATTTTTTTTTAAAAAATTTTTAAAAAAAAAAAATTTTTTTAAAAAATTTTTAAAAAAAAAAAATTTTTCCTTTTTCCTTTTTTAAAAAAAAGGTTTTTTTTTTCCCCCCCCGAAAAATTTTTCCCCCTTTTTAAACCCAAAAAAAGGGGGGGGGGTTTTTTTTTTTCCCCCCTTTTTTTTTTTTTTAAAAAGGGTTTTAAAAAAAGGGGGGGGGTTTTTTTTTTTTGGGGGAAAAATTTTTTCCCCCCAAAGGGAAAAAAGGGCCCCATTTTTCCCGTTTTTTTTTAAAAAAAATTTTTTTAAAAAATTTTTTTTTTGGGGGAAAAAAAAAAAAAAGGGCCCGGAAAAAAAAACGCCTTTTTTTTTTTTTTAAAAAAATGAAAAAAAAATTTTTGGGGAAAGGGGGTTTTTTTTTTTAAAAATTTTAATTTTTTTTTTTTTTTCCCCCCCCCTTTTTTAAAGGGTTTTTTTTTTTTTTTCCCCCTTTTTTTTTTCCCTTTTTTTTTAAAAATTTTCCCCCAAAAAAAAAACCCCCCCAAAAAAATTTTTTTTTTTAAAAAAATTTTTTTTTTTTTTTTTTTTTGGGGTTTTTTTTTTTTTCCCTTTTTCCCGGGGGGGGCCCCCCGGGGGGAAAAAAAAAAATAAAAAAAGGGGGGAAAAAAAAAAAAAAAAAAAAAATTTTAAAAATTTCCCCTTTTTTTCTTTTTTTTTGGGGGGGGAAAAACCCCCCTTTTTTTAAAAAATTTTCCAAGAAAAAAATTTAAAAAAATTTTTTGGGGGGGTTTTTTTTAAAAATTTTTTCCCCCAAAAAGAAAATTAAAAACAAAAAAACCCCCCCTTTTCCCTTTTTTTTTTTTTTTTTTCCCCCCCCCTTTTTTTTTTTATGTTTTTTTTTTCTTAAAAAAAAAAAAGGGGCCCCCGGTTTTTTTTTTTAAAAAAAGGGTTTTTAAAAAAAAAAAAAATTTTTTTTAAAATTTTTTTTTGGGGGTTTTTTTGGGGGGAAAACCCTTTTAAAAAAAAACCTTTTAAAATTAACAAAAAAAATTTTAAAAAAAACCCTTTTGGGGGGGGGGGTTTTTGGGGGAAATTTTTTAAAAAAAAAAAAAAACAAACAAAAATTAAAAAAAAAAAAAAACCCCTTTTTAAAAAAAAAAAAAAAAAAAAGGGGCCCCCCCCCCAAAAAAAAACCCCTTTTTTGGGGGAAACCCAAAATTTAAATTTTTTTTAAATTTTGGTTTGGGGAAAAAAAGAAAATTTTTTTTTAAAAAAAAAAGGGGTTTTGGCCCCCCAAAAAGGCAGTTTTTTTTTTTTTTTTTCCCCCCTTTTTGGGGGGAAAAATTTTTTTAAAAATTTTTTAAAAAAAAGGGTTTAAAAATTGTTAAAATTAATTTTTGGGGGGGGGGGTTTTTCCCCGGAAAAAAGGGTTTTTTGGGGTTTTTTCCGGAAAATTTTTTTTTTAAAAATTTTTAAAAAAAAAAAAAAAGGGGAAAAAAACCTTTTTTTTTTTTTTCCGGGGGTTTTTTAAAATTTTTTTTTTTTTTTTGGGGTTTTTGGGGTTTTTGCCCCCTTTGGGGGGGGGGCTTTTAAAATTTAAAAAAAAAAAAAATTGGGTTTTTAAAAAAAAAAAAAAAAAAAAAAAAATTTTTTAAAAATTTTTTAAAAATTTTAAAAATTTCCCCCAAACATTTTATTTTTTTTTTTTTAAAAAAATTTTTTGGGAAAATTTAAAATTAAAAAAAAAATTTTTTTTTTTTTTTTTAAAAAAAAAAATTTTTTTTCCCCCCCAAAAAGGGCCCAAAAAACCCCCCAGGCCAATTTTTAAAATTTGCCCCCCTTCAAAAAAAAGGGTTTAAATTTTTTTTTTTTTTTTTTAAAAATTTTTTAAAAAATTTTTTTCCCCTTTTTTTTTTTTTAAAAAAAAATTAAAAAATTTTAAATTTTTCCCTTTTAAATGTTTTTTTTTTTTAACCCCCCCCCCCCCTTTTTTAAAAAAAATTTAAAAAGGGGGAAAAAAAAAAAATTTTTTTTTTTAAAAAAAAAACCCCCCCCCAAAAGGGCCTTTAAGGGGGGGTTTCCCAAAAAAAAAGGGGTTTTCCCCCCCCGGGGAAAAAAAAATTTTTTGGGCCCCTTTTTAAAAAAACCAAAAAATTTTTTAAAAAAAATTTTTTTTTGGGAAAAAATTTTGGGAAAAAAGGGGTTTTTGGGGGGAAAAAAAACCCCCCCCGGGGGTTTTTTTTTTAAAAAAAAAAAAAAATTTTTTTTTTTTGGGAAAAAAAAACCCTTTTTTTTTAAAAATCCCCCCCCCCCAAAAATTTTCCTTTAAAATTTTTTAAGTT
>NW_027211583.1:0-2455 GCF_029030835.1 Brachyistius frenatus | reverse complement strand
CTTTTGGGGGAAAAAATTTTTCCCCTTTTTTTAAAAACCCCAAAAAAACCCTTTTTTTTTTTTTTCCCCCCTTTTTTTTGGGTTTTTTTTTTCCCCCAAAGGGGTTTTTTTAAAAAAAAACCCCTTTTCCCTTTTTTGGGGGAAAAACCCTTTGGGGTTTTTTGGGGGGGGGGGCCCCTTTTTTTTTTGGGGGGGGGTTTTTTCCCCTTTTTGGGCCCCCCAAAAAAAAATTTTTTTTTTTTTTAAAAAAAAAAAAAAAGGGTTTTTTTTTAAAAAAAAAAAAAAAAAAAAGGGGGGAAAAAACCCACCCCCCAAACCCCCAAAAAAAAAAAAAACCCCCCCAAAACCCCAAAAAAGATTTTTTTTTTTTTTTTGGTTTTTGTTTTCCCCCTTTTTTTTGGGGGGTTTTAAATAAAAAAAGGGGGGTTTTTTTTTTTTTTTTTGGGGGTTTTGGGTTTTTTTTTGGGGGTTTTCGGGGGGGAAAAAACTTTTTTTTCCGGGGTTTTTTTTAAAAAGGGGGGGGTTTTTTTTTTTTTTCCCCCCTTTTAATTTTTTTTAAAAAAAAAACCCCCGGGGGTTTTTTTGGGGGGGTTTTGGGTTTTTGGGGGGGGGGGCCCCTTTCCGGGGGGGGTTGTTTTGGGGAAAAACCCCCCCCCCCGGGCCCCCCCCTTTTTTAGAAAAAAAAAAGGGGGGGGAAAACCCCCCCCCCGGTGGGGGGGGCGGGGGGGTGTTTTTTTTTTTTTTTTTTTTTTTTCCCCCCCCCTTTTCCCCCAAAAAAATTTCCCCCCCCAATTTTTTTTCCCAATTTCCAAAAAAAAATTTTTTTAAAAAACCCAAAGTTTTTTTTAACCCCCCCTTTTTTTTTGTGGGGGGGGTTTGGGGGGTTTTTTTGGGGGGGGGGGGTTTTTTTTTTTTTTTCCCCCCCCCCCCAAAATCCCCCCCAAATTTTTTTTTTTTTAAATTTTGGGTAAAAACCCCAAAATCAAAATAAAATTTTTTTTTTCCCGGGAAAAAAAAAACCCCCCCCCCCCCCCCCCCCCCCTTTTTCCCCAAAGGGGGGGCCCCCCAAAAATCGGGTTACCCTTGGGGGGGGGGGGGGGGAAAAATTTTTTAAAAAACCTAAAAAAAAATTAACCCTAAAAAAAGGTTTTTTTTGGGGGTTGAAAAAAAAAAAAAAATTTTTTGGGGGGGGGAATGAAAATTTGGGGGGTTTTAAAAAAAATTTTTAAAATTTTTTCCCCCAAAAAAAATTTTTGGGAAATTTGGAAAAGGGGAAAATTTTTTTTTTTTAAACCCCCCCCCCCAAAAAAAACCCTTTCCCCCTAAAACCCCCCCCTTTTTAAATTAAATTGGGGGGGGGGGTTTTTTGGGGAAAGGGGTTTTAAATTTTTTTTTTTAAAAAAAATTTTTTTTTTTTTTTTAAAAATTTAAAAAAATTTTTTAAAAATTTTAAAAAAAAAAAAAAAACCCCCCCTTAACCAAAAAAAACCCAAAAGGGGTTTTTTTGGGGGCCCAAAGGGGGGGGGGGGAAAAAGGGGGAAGGAAAATTTTTTTTTTTAAATTTTTTTTCCAAAAAAAGGGTTTTTTTCCTTAAAAAAAGGTAAAAAAAAAAAAATTTTTTTTTTCCCCCCCCCCCCAAAAAATTTTGTTTTTTTTTAACCCAAAAATTTTTTTTTGGGGGGGTTAATTTTTTTTTTTTTTAAAAAAATTTTTCCCCCTTTTTTCCCCCCCTTCCCCCGGGAAAAAATTTTTTTAAAAAAAAAAACCCCCCAAAAGAAAAAAAAACCTGATAAAAAGGGGGAAAGGGGGGGGGCCTTAGGGCCATTTTTTTGGGGAAAAAAAAATTTTTGGAGGGGTTTGGGGGGGGGAAAAAAAAAAAAATTTTTTGGGGGAAAGGGGTTTTTTTTAAAAAAATTTGTGTGCAAAAAACAAAAAAACACCCCCCCCCCCAAAAAAAACCCCCCCCCAAAAAAACCCACAAAAAACCCACAAAAAAAAAAAATTATTTTTTTTGGGGGTTTTTTTTTTTTTTCCCTTTTAAAGGGAAATTGGAATTTAAAAAAAAATTTTTAAAGGGGTTTTTGGGGGGGGGGGGAAAAAAAAGGGGGGGGGGAAAAGGGGGAAAAAAAAAAAAAAAAAAGGGGGGGGGGGAAAGGGGGAAAAATTCCCAGCCCCCCCCCCCCTTTCCCCCCCCCCCCCGGGGGGGGGGGGCCCCCTTTTTTTTCCCCCCCCCCAAAAAAAAAAAAACCCCCCCGGGAAAAGGAAGAAAAAAAAAATTTTGCCAAAAAAACGGCCCCCCAAAAAAAAAGGGAAAAAATTTTTTTTTTCCCCCCCCCCCAAAAAAAAAACCCCCCGGGGGAATGTTTTTTTTTTTTTTTAAAAAAAAAAACCCAAAAAAAAAAAAAAAACCCCCCCCAAACCCAAAAAAACCCCCCCCCCCCCCCCCCAAAAATTT
>NW_027211582.1:0-2458 GCF_029030835.1 Brachyistius frenatus | reverse complement strand
AAACCACGTGTTTACAAACAAGTTTCATACTCAGAACTTTGGCAAAATGGGATAGAATACATGAACAAAGTGGTTTCAAGTCACTTAGTGTGGACAATCTCACAGGAAACACAATGTTTCAAAAACAGCCTTATCTCAGCGAGAGAAGCTCAAAAACAGCATAAAACTGCATTACAGTGCCACGGCTTAAACCACGTGTTTACAAACAAGTTTCATACTCAGAACTATGGGAAATGGGATACACTACATGGGCAAAGTGGTTTCAAGTCACTTTGTGTGGACAATTTCACAGGAAACACTATGTTTCAAAAACAGCCTTATCTCAGAGAGAGAAGCTCAAAAACAGCATAAAACTGCATTACAGTGCCACGGCTTAAACTAAGTGTTTAAAAACAAGTTTCATACTCAGAACTTTGGCAAATGGGATAGAATACATGAACAAAGTGGTTTCAAGTCACTTAGTGTGGACAATCTCACAGGAAACACAATGTTTCAAAAACAGCCTTATCTCAGCGAGAGAAGCTCAAAAACAGCATAAAACTGCATTACAGTGCCACGGCTTAAACTAAGTGTTTAAAAACAAGTTTCATACTCAGAACTTTGGCAAATGGGATAGAATACATGAACAAAGTGGTTTCAAGTCACTTAGTGTGGACAATCTCACAGGAAACACAATGTTTCAAAAACAGCCTTATCTCAGCGAGAGAAGCTCAAAAACAGCATAAAACTGCATTACAGTGCCACGGCTTAAACTAAGTGTTTAAAAACAAGTTTCATACTCAGAACTATGGGAAATGGGATAGAATACATGGGCAAAGTGGTTTCAAGTCACTTTGTGTGGACAATCTCACAGGAAACACAATGTTTCAAAAACAGCCTTATCTCAGCGAGAGAAGCTCAAAAACAGCATAAAACTGCATTACAGTGCCACGGCTTAAACTAAGTGTTTACGAACAAGTTTCATACTCAGAACTTCATCATGAACAAATGGGATACAGTCACTTTGTGTCTGCAATTTCACAGGAAACACAATGTTTCATTTCAAGTTATCTCAGCGAGAGAGCCTAAAACAGTAAAACTGCATCACAGCACCACGGCTTAAACTAAGTGTTTAAAAACAAGTTTCATACTCAGAACTTTGGCAAATGGGATAGAATACATGAACAAAGTGGTTTCAAGTCACTTAGTGTGGATAATCTCACAGGAAACACAATGTTTCAAAAACAGCCTTATCTCAGCGAGAGAAGCTCAAAAACAGCATAAAACTGCATTACAGTGCCACGGCTTAAACCACGTGTTTAAAAACAAGTTTCATACTCAGAACTATGGGAAATGGGATACACTACATGGGCAAAGTGGTTTCAAGTCACTTTGTGTGGACAATCTCACAGGAAACACAATGTTTCAAAAACAGCCTTATCTCAGCGAGAGAAGCTCAAAAACAGCATAAAACTGCATTACAGTGCCACGGCTTAAACTAAGTGTTTACAAACAAGTTTCATCATCTATGGGAAATGGGATACACTACATGGGCAAAGTGGTTTCAAGTCACTTTTCACAGGAAACACAATGTTTCAAAAACAGCCTTATCTCAGCCTAAAAAACAGCATAAAACTGCATTACAGTGCCACGGCTTAAACTAAGTGTTTAAAAACAAGTTTCATACTCAGAACTTTGGCAAATGGGATAGAATACATGAACAAAGTGGTTTCAAGTCACTTAGTGTGGACAATCTCACAGGAAACACAATGTTTCAAAAACAGCCTTATCTCAGCGAGAGAAGCTCAAAAACAGCATAAAACTGCATTACAGTGCCACGGCTTAAACCACGTGTTTAAAAACAAGTTTCATACTCAGAACTATGGGAAATGGGATACACTACATGGGCAAAGTGGTTTCCAAGTCACTTTGTGTGGACAATTTCACAGGAAACACAATGTTTCAAAAACAGCCTTATCTCAGCGAGAGAAGCTCAAAAACAGCATTCACTTTGTGTCTGTCACTTACAGAAAACAGGATTTCAAGTCTCACTTTCTCAGCCTAATGTGAAACTGCATCACAGCACCACGGCTTAAACTAAGTGTTTAAAAACAAGTTTCATACTCAGAACTTTGGCAAATGGGATAGAATACATGAACAAAGTGTTTCAAGTCACTTAGTGGGATAATCTCACAGGAAACACAATGTTTCAAAAACAGCCTTATCTCAGCGAGAGAAGCTCAAAAACAGCATAAAACTGCATTACAGTGCCACGGCTTAAACCACGTGTTTAAAAACAAGTTTCATACTCAGAACTATGGGAAATGGGATACACTACATGGGCAAAGTGGTTTCAAGTCACTTTGTGTGGACAATTTCACAGGAAACACAATGTTTCAAAAACAGCCTTATCTCAGCGAGAGAAGCTCAAAAACAGCATAAAACTGCATTACAGTGCCACGGCTTAAACTAAGTGTTT
>NW_027211581.1:0-2502 GCF_029030835.1 Brachyistius frenatus | reverse complement strand
GTGGGCAGTGTTTTCGGGTTTGAGGGATCAGAGGGAGATCATGGAGACGTTTGTTAGTCGGGGAGCGGGGAGACTTTTGGAATTTGGGGTTTTGTGGGTTTTTCATAAAACACTGATCATAAAACACTGATCTAAAACACTGATCATCAACACTGATCTCAAACACTGATCTCAAACACTGATCTTAAAACACTGATCATAAAACACTGATCATCAACACGATCATAAAACACTGATCTCAACACTGATCATAAAACACTGATCTCAACAGGGGATCTAAAACACTGATCTAAAACACTGATAAACAACACTGATCATCAAACACTGATCATCAACACTGATCATCAACACGATCATCAACACTGATCTCAACACTGATCTCAACACTGATCTAAAACACTGATCTCAACACTGATCTCAACACTGATCGTCAACAAATTTGTTTCAACAAAAAAACTTGGATTTTCAAAAATTGATTTTTTTAAAAATTGATTTTTAAAATTTTTTTTTGTTTAAAAAATTTTTTGATTTTTAACATTGTTTAATAATTTTTTTTGTTTTTTCTTTAACATTGTTTTTCGTTAAAAATTGTTTGTAAAAATTTTTTTGATTTTTTCAACAACAGATTTTTAACATTGTTTGTCAACTTTTTGTTTTTTGTTAAAAATTTGTTTTTCTTCAAAATTTTTGTTTTCGTTAAAAACTTGGATCGTTAAAAAACTTGTTTTCGTTCAATTTTTTTGTTTAAAAATTGTTTAAAAATAAACACTTGATAAAATTAAAAAATTTTTGATTTTTAAAAAAACTTGATTTTTAACATTGATTTTTAATTTTTTTGTTTACAACATTGTTTCCCCAAAAAAAAAACTTTTTTCGTTAAAAAATTTGTTTTTGTTAAAAATTGATTTTTAAAAAACTTGTTTATCAAATTTGATTTAACATTGATTTTTAACATTGTTTTTTTTGTTAAATTTTTGTTTAAAACATTGATTTTTCAAAAACTTGTTTCAAAATTAAATATTGTTTAAATTAACATTGATTAAAAAATATTTTTTTAAAATTAACAATTTAAATTTTTAAAACATTAATTTTTAATTTAAAAAATTTGATTAAAATTAATTTTTAATAGATTAAATAATATTGATTATTAACATTGATTATTAATTTTTTTTTGATTAATTTTTAAATTTTTTAAAAATTTTTAAAAACATTGATTTTTAAAATTAAAAAATTTATTAAAATTTTTTTGATTTTTAAAAAATTTGATTTTTAAAATTAAACATTGTTTAAATTAAAAAAATTAATTTGATTATTAAATTGATTATTAATATTGATTATTAACTTTTTAATTTTTTAATATTTTTTCGTTTAAATTAATTTTTGGGGAATTGTTAATATTGATTAATAACATTGATTAAAATTTTTGATTTTAAATATTGATTTTAATATTGATTAAAAACATTGATTTTAATATTTGTTTTAAAAAATTATTTTTTTGATTTGGCTTAATTTTTAATTTTTGATTAAAAGTTTAATATTTGATTAAAAGAAAAAAATTTGATTAAAATTAATTTTTAATTTTGTTTAAAAATTTGGAAAAAATTGATTTTTAAAATTTTTGATTAAATAGCATTGATTAAATAAAAAAATTGTTTAAATTAAAAAATTGTTTAAATTAAATTTGTTTAAATTAATATTGATTATTAAATTTTTTTCTTGATTAATAAAATTGATTTTTCAAAAAACTTGTTTAATTTTGAAAAACTTGTTTATAAAATTGTTTAATAAAATTGTTTTAAAAAATCAAACACTGATCATCAAACACTGATCATCAACATTGATAAACAACACTGATCATCAAACACTGATCATCAACACTGATCATCAAACACTGATCATCAAACCCCCTGATCATCAAACACTGATCAAACACTGATCATCAAACTGATCATAAAACACTGATCATCAAACATTCATCAAACACTGATCATCAAACCCCGATCATCAACACTGATCATCAAAAAACCCTGATCATCAAACACTGATCATAAAACACTGACCATCAACACAGATAAACAACACTGATCATAAAACACTGATCATAAAACACTGATAAACAACACTGATCATCAAACACTGATTATTAACATTGATTATTAAATTTTTATTATTAAAAATTGATTAATAAATTGATTTTTTAAACATTGATTAAATATTATAAATTTTTTTTTTTTTTTTTTTTTTTTTTTTTTTTTTTTTTTTTTTTTTTTTTTTTTTTTTTTTTTTTTTTTTTTTTTTTTTTTTTTTTTTTTTTTTTTTTTTTTTTTTTTTTTTTTTTTTTTTTTTTTTTTTTTTTTTTTTTTTTTTTTTTTTTTTTTTTTTTTTTTTTTTTTTTTTTTTTTTTTTTTTTTTTTTTTTTTTTTTTTTTTTTTTTTTTTTTTTTTTTTTTTTTTTTTTTTTTTTCCCCCCCCCCCCCCCCCCCCCCCCCCCCCCCCCCCCCCC
>NW_027211580.1:0-2522 GCF_029030835.1 Brachyistius frenatus | reverse complement strand
AAAAAAAATTTTGGAAAAAACCCTTTTTTTTTTGGTTTTTTTTTTTCCCCCCCAAAAAAAAATTTTTTTTTGGGGGGGGGAAAATTTTCAAAAAGGGGGGGGGGGGTTTTTTTAAAAAAAGGAAACCCCCGGGGGAACATTTTTTCCCCCCAAAAATTTGGACATGTCCAAAAAATTTTTGGGGGGGTTTTTTTAAAAATTTTTTTCTTTTTTTAAAAAAACCCCCCTGGGGTTTTTTGAAAACCCCCCAAAAAAATTTTTTTTATTTTTTTAAAAAAAAAAAAAAAAGGGGGTTTAAAAAAAAATTTTTTTTCCCCCCTTTTTTTTTTTTAAAAAAAAAAAAAAAAAACCCAAAAATTTTTTTCCTTTTTTTGGGAAAAAATTTTTTTTTTTAACCGGCCCCTTTTTTTAAACCCCTTTTTTAAAAAATTTTTTTAAAAGGGAATTTTTTCCCTTTATTTTTTTTTTTTTTTAAAATTTTGGGTTTTCAAAAAAAAAAAATTTTTTTTGGGGGGTTTTTTTTTTAAATTTTTTTTCCCCCCGAAAAAAATTTTTTTTGGGAAAAATTTTTTTTTTTTAAAAAGGGCCCCAAAAAAAAAAAAAAGGGGGGAAAAAAAAAGGAAAAAGGGGAAAAAAAAAAACAGGGGGAAAAAAAATTTTTTAAATTTAAAAAAAAAATTTTTTTTTTTTTTTAAAAACCCCCCCCCCCCCCCCTTTTTTTTTTTTTGGGGGAAAAAAAAAAATTTTTTCCCCCCTTTTTTTTTGGCCCCCCCCCCCCCTTTTTTTTTTTTTTGGGGGGTTTTTTGGGTTTAAAACCAGGGGCCTTCCCGGGTTTCCCAACAGGGGTTTTTTGGGGGAAAAACCCCAAAAAATTTTTTTTTCCCCTTTTAAAAAAAAAAGGGAAAAAACCGGTTTTTTTCCCCCCCAAAAAAAAAAAAAAAAAAAAAAAATTTTTTTTTAAAAAAAAAAATTTTTTTTTAAAAAAAAAATTTTTTTTTTTAAAAAAAACCCAAAAAAAAATTTTAAAAAAAAATTTTTGGGGTTTTTAAAAAAAAAAAATTTTTTTTTTTTTTTTTCCCCAAAAGGGAAAATTTTTTTTTTTTTTAAAAAATAAAAATTTTTTTTCCCCCAAAAAAATTTTAAACAATTTTTAAAAATTTTTTTTTTTTGGGTTTTTTTAAAATTTAATTTTTTTTTTGGGGCAAAAATTTTTTTAAAAAAATTCCCTTGCCCCCCCCCGGTTTGGGGGGGTTTTTAAAATTTTTAAAAAAAAGGTTTTTTGGGAAAAAAAAAAAAAAAAAAAAATTTTAACCCCCTTTGAAAGGAAAAAAAAAAAAATTTTTTTTTTTAAAAATTTTTCCTTTGTTTTTTGGGGAAGGGGGGAAAAAAAAAATTTTAAAATTGTTAAAAAGGGGGGAAAAGGGGGGGGGGGGGGGGGGGGGAAAAAAAAAAAGGGGGGTTTTTTTTTAAACCCTTTTAAAGGGGGAAAAAAACCCCGGGTTTTTCCCCCCTTTTTTCCCCCCCCCCCCTTTTTTTTTTCCCCCCCTTTTTTAAAAAAAATTTTAAAAATTTTTTTTTCCCCCCCCCCCCCCCCAAAAAAAAAAATTTTTTAAAAAAAAAAAAATTTTTAAAAAAAAACCCCCCGGGGGAAAAAAAAACCCCCCCTTTTTTTTTTTCCTTTTTTTTTTTTTTTTCCCTTTTTAAATTTCTTTAAAAAATTTTTTTTTTTGAAAAAATTTTTTTTTTTTCCCCCAATTTTTGGGGAAAAACCCCCAAAAAAAAAAACCTTTTTTTGGGGGGGTTTTTTTTGGGGGCCCCCGGAAACCAAAAAATTTCCAAATAAATTTTTGCCCCCCCCCCCCCCCTTTTTTTAAAAATTTCCCCCCCTTAAAAAACCCTTTTTTAAAGGGGGGGGAAAAAAAAAAGGGAATTTTTTTATTCCCAAAAACCCTTTTTTAATGGGGTTTTTTTTTTGGGGTTTTTTTTAAAAAAATTAAAAATTTTGGGACCCCCAAAAAGGTTTTTTAAAATAAAAAAAAAATTTTTAAAAAAAAAATTTTTTTTTTTTTTTTTTTTTTGGGGGAAAACCCTTTTGGGGTTTTTTTTTTAATTTTTTTTTTTTAAAAAATTAAAAAGGGGGGGTTTTTTTTAAAAAAAATTTTTTTTTTTTGGGTTTTTAAAAAAAAAATTTTTTTTGGGGGGGCCCCTTTTTTTTTCCCCCCCCCCAAAAAAATGGGAAAATTTTGGGGGCCCGGGGGGGCCCCCCCAAAAAAGGAAAAAAAATTTGCCGGGGGGAAACCCCGGGGGGGGGAAACTTTTTTTTTTTGGGTTGGGGGGGGTTATTGGGGGGGGTTTTTTTTTTTAAAAAAAAAAAAAAATTTTTTTTTAAAAAAAAATTTTGGGGGGGTTTTTTTTTTTTTAAAAATTTTTCCCTTTTTTTTTTTCCCCTTTTTTTCCTTTTTTTTTTTTCCCTTTAAAAAAAAAAAAAAACCAAAATTTGGGGAAAATTTTTTCCTTTTTAA
>NW_027211579.1:0-2543 GCF_029030835.1 Brachyistius frenatus | reverse complement strand
GAAACTTGTTTTTAAACACTTAGTTTAAGCCGTGGCACTGTAATGCAGTTTTATGCTGTTTTTGAGCTTCTCTCGCTGAGATAAGGCTGTTTTTGAAACATTGTGTTTCCTGTGAAATTGTCCACACAAAGTGACTTGAAACCACTTTGCCCATGTAGTGTAATGCTGTTTTTGAGCTTCTCTCGCTGAGATAAGGCTGTTTTTGAAACATTGTGTTTCCTGTGAGATTGTCCACACAAAGTGACTTGAAACCACTTTGTTCATGTATGTATCCCATTTATCCCATTTCCCATAGTTCTGAGTATGAAATGCTTGTTTGTAAACACGTGTTTTCTTAAGCCGTGGTATCCCATTTGCTGATGAAGAAATGCAAACACTTAGTTTAAGCCGTGGCACTGTAATGCAGTTTTATGTTGTTTTTGAGCTTCTCTCGCTGAGATAAGGCTGTTTTTGAAACATTGTGTTTCCTGTGAAATTGTCCACACAAAGTGACTTGAAACCACTTTGCCCATGTAGTGTATCCCATTTCCCATAGTTCTGAGTATGAAACTTGTTTTTAAACACGTGGTTTAAGCCGTGGCACTGTAATGCAGTTTTATGTTGTTTTTGAGCTTCTCTCGCTGAGATAAGGCTGTTTTTGAAACATTGTGTTTCCTGTGAGATTGTCCACACAAAGTGACTTGAAACCACTTTGTTCATGTATTCTATCCCATTTGCCAAAGTTCTGAGTATGAAACTTGTTTTTAAACACTTAGTTTAAGCCGTGGCACTGTAATGCAGTTTTATGCATTTTTGAGCTTCTCTCGCTGAGATAAGGCTGTTTTTGAAACATTGTGTTTCCTGTGAAATTGTCCACACAAAGTGACTTGAAACCACTTTGCCCATGTATGATCCCATTTGAAAGTTCTGAGTATGAAACTTGTTTTTAAACACTTAGTTTAAGCCGTGGCACTGTAATGCAGTTTTATGCTGTTTTTGAGCTTCTCTCGCTGAGATAAGGCTGTTTTCATTGTGTTTCCTGTGAAATTGTCCACACAAAGTGACTTGAAACCACTTTGCCCATGTAGTGTATCCCATTTCCCATAGTTCTGAGTATGAAAC
Organism: Brachyistius frenatus; assembly: GCF_029030835.1. Lineage (NCBI taxonomy): Eukaryota > Metazoa > Chordata > Actinopteri > Embiotocidae > Brachyistius > Brachyistius frenatus. Next base: position 1,442 of record NW_027211579.1, on the reverse strand, counting down.
TTGTTTTTAAACACGTGGTTTAAGCCGTGGCACTGTAATGCAGTTTTATGCTGTTTTTGAGCTTCTCTCGCTGAGATAAGGCTGTTTTTGAAACATTGTGTTTCCTGTGAGATTGTCCACACAAAGTGACTTGAAACCACTTTGTTCATGTATTCTATCCCATTTGCCAAAGTTCTGAGTATGAAACTTGTTTTTAAACACTTAGTTTAAGCCGTGTGTCCACACAAAGTGACTTGAAACCACTTTGCCCATGTAGTGTATCCCATTTGCCATAGTTCTGAGTATGAAACTTGTTTTTAAACACTTAGTTTAAGCCGTGGCACTGTAATGCAGTTTTATGCTGTTTTTGAGCTTCTCTCGCTGAGATAAGGCTGTTTTTGAAACATTGTGTTTCCTGTGAAATTGTCCACACAAAGTGACTTGAAACCACTTTGTTCATGTATTCTATCCCATTTGCCAAAGTTCTGAGTATGAAACTTGTTTGTAAACACGTTTAAGGTTTGCAGTTTCACATTAGCTGAGAAAGTGAGACGAAATGGCACTGTAATGCAGTTTTTGTTCGTAAACACTTGTTTTGTAATGCAGTTTTATGCTGTCTCTCGCTGAGATAAGGCTGTTTTTGAAACATTGTGTTTCCTGTGAAATTGTCCACACAAAGTGACTTGAAACCACTTTGCCCATGTAGTGTATCCCATTTCCCATAGTTCTGAGTATGAAACTTGTTTTTAAACACGTGGTTTAAGCCGTGGCACTGTAATGCAGTTTTATGCTGTTTTTGAGCTTCTCTCGCTGAGATAAGGCTGTTTTTGAAACATTGTGTTTCCTGTGAAATTGTCCACACAAAGTGACTTGAAACCACTTTGTCCATGTAGTCTATCCCATTTGCCAAAGTTCTGAGTATGAAACTTGTTTGTAAACACTTAGTTTAAGCCGTGGCACTGTAATGCAGTTTTATGCTGTTTTTGAGCTTCTCTCGCTGAGATAAGGCTGTTTTTGAAACATTGTGTTTCCTGTGAAATTGTCCACACAAAGTGACTTGAAACCACTTTGTCCATGTATTCTATCCCATTTGCCAAAGTTCTGAGTATGAAACTTGTTTTTAAACACTTAGTTTAAGCCGTGGCACTGTAATGCAGTTTTATGCTGTTTTTGAGCTTCTCTCGCTGAGATAAGGCTGTTTTTGAAACATTGTGTTTCCTGTGAGATTGTCCACACAAAGTGTCTTGAAACCACTTTGCCCATGTAGTGTATCCCATTTCCCATAGTTCTGAGTATGAAACTTGTTTGTAAACACTTAGTTTAAGCCATGGTGCAGTGATGCAGTTTCACATTAGGCTGAGAAAGTGAGACTTGAAATGCTGTTTTCTGTGTAATTGCAGACACAAAGTGACTTGGCCATGTAGTGTATCCTATTTGCTGATGAAGAAATTTGTTCGTAAACA
>NW_027211578.1:0-2597 GCF_029030835.1 Brachyistius frenatus | reverse complement strand
AAAACTGCATTACATTGCCACGGTTTAAACTAAGTGTTTACGAACAAATTTCTTCATCAGTGCTATGGAAAATGGGATAAACTACATGGTCAAAGTAGTTTCAAGCCACCTTGGGTGGACAATTTCACAGGAAACACGCTATTTAAAAAACAGCCTTATCTCAGCGACAGAAGCTCAAATACAGCATAAAATTAAATTACATTGCCACGGTTTAAACTAAATGTTTAGGAACAAATTTCTTCATCAGTACTATGGCAAATGGGATAAACTACATGGCCAAAGTGGTTTCAAGCCACTTTCTGTCTGCAATTTCACAGAAAACAGCATTTCAAGGCTCACTTTCTCAGGCCTAATGTAAAACTGCATTACAGTGCCACGGCTTAAACTAAGTGTTTACGAACAAATTTCTTAATCAGTGCTATGGAAAATGGGATAAACTACATGGCCAAAGTAGTTTCAAGCCACCTTGGGTGGACAATATCACAGGAAACACGCTATTTAAAAAACAGCCTTATCTCAGCGACAGAAGCTCAAATTCAGCATAAAATTGAATTACAGTGTCACGGTTTAAACTAAGTGTTTAGGAACAAATTTCTTCATCAGTACTATGGCAAATGGGATAAACTACATGGCCAAAGTGGTTTCAAGCCACTTTCTGTCTGCAATTTCACAGAAAACAGCATTTCAAGGCTCACTTTCTCAGGCCTAATGTAAAACTGCATTACAGTGCCACGGCTTAAACTAAGTGTTTACGAACAAATTTCTTAATCAGTGCTATGGAAAATGGGATAAACTACATGGCCAAAGTAGTTTCAAGCCACCTTGGGTGGACAATTTCACAGGAAACACGCTATTTAAAAAACAGCCTTATCTCAGCGACAGAAGCTCAAATACAGCATAAAATTGAATTACATTGCCACGGTTTAAACTAAGTGTTTACGAACAAATTTCTTCATCAGTGCTATGGAAAATGGGATAAACTACATGGTCAAAGTAGTTTCAAGCCACCTTGGGTGGACAATTTCACAGGAAACACGCTATTTAAAAAACAGCCTTATCTCAGCGACAGAAGCTCAAATACAGCATAAAATTAAATTACATTGCCACGGTTTAAACTAAATGTTTAGGAACAAATTTCTTCATCAGTACTATGGCAAATGGGATAAACTACATGGCCAAAGTGGTTTCAAGCCACTTTCTGTCTGCAATTTCACAGAAAACAGCATTTCAAGGCTCACTTTCTCAGGCCTAATGTAAAACTGCATTACAGTGCCACGGCTTAAACTAAGTGTTTACGAACAAATTTCTTAATCAGTGCTATGGAAAATGGGATAAACTACATGGCCAAAGTAGTTTCAAGCCACCTTGGGTGGACAATATCACAGGAAACACGCTATTTAAAAAACAGCCTTATCTCAGCGACAGAAGCTCAAATTCAGCATAAAATTGAATTACAGTGTCACGGTTTAAACTAAGTGTTTAGGAACAAATTTCTTCATCAGTACTATGGCAAATGGGATAAACTACATGGCCAAAGTGGTTTCAAGCCACTTTCTGTCTGCAATTTCACAGAAAACAGCATTTCAAGGCTCACTTTCTCAGGCCTAATGTAAAACTGCATTACAGTGCCACGGCTTAAACTAAGTGTTTACGAACAAATTTCTTAATCAGTGCTATGGAAAATGGGATAAACTACATGGCCAAAGTAGTTTCAAGCCACCTTGGGTGGACAATTTCACAGGAAACACGCTATTTAAAAAACAGCCTTATCTCAGCGACAGAAGCTCAAATACAGCATAAAATTGAATTACATTGCCACGGTTTAAACTAAGTGTTTACGAACAAATTTCTTCATCAGTGCTATGGAAAATGGGATAAACTACATGGTCAAAGTAGTTTCAAGCCACCTTGGGTGGACAATTTCACAGGAAACACGCTATTTAAAAAACAGCCTTATCTCAGCGACAGAAGCTCAAATACAGCATAAAATTGAATTACATTGCCACGGTTTAAACTAAGTGTTTAGGAACAAATTTCTTCATCAGTACTATGGCAAATTGGATAAACTACATGCCCAAAGTGGTTTCAAGCCACTTTCTGTCTGCAATTTCACAGAAAACAGCATTTCAAGGCTCACTTTCTCAGGCCTAATGTAAAACTGCATTACATTGCCACGGTTTAAACTAAGTGTTTAGGAACAAATTTCTTCATCAGTACTATGGCAAATGGGATAAACTACATGGCCAAAGTGGTTTCAAGCCACTTTCTGTCTGCAATTTCACAGAAAACAGCATTTCAAGGCTCACTTTCTCAGGCCTAATGTAAAACTGCATTACAGTGCCACGGCTTAAACTAAGTGTTTACGAAATGGGATGGGATAAACTACATGGCCAAAGTAGTTTCAAGCCACCTTGGGTGGACAATTTCACAGGAAACACGCTATTTAAAAAACAGCCTTATCTCAGCGACAGAAGCTCAAATACAGCATAAAATTGAATTACATTGCCACGGTTTAAACTAAGTGTTTACGAACAAATTTCTTCATCAGTGCTATGGAAAATGGGATAAACTACATGGTCAAAGTAGTTTCAAGCCAC
>NW_027211577.1:0-2616 GCF_029030835.1 Brachyistius frenatus | reverse complement strand
GGATAGAATACATGGACAAAGTGGTTTCAAGTCAAACAAATTTCTTCATCAGTACTATGGCAAAAGTCACTTTGTGTGGACAATTTCAGAGGAAACACAATGTTTCAAAAACAGCCTTATCTCAGCCAGAGAAGCTCAAATACAGCATAAAACTGCATTACAGTGCCACGGCTTAAACTAAGTGTTTACGAACAAATTTCTTCATCAGTACTATGGAAAATAGGATAAACTACATGGGCAACGTGATTTCAAGTCACTTTGTGTCTGCAATTTCACAGAAAACAGCATTTCAAGTCTCGCATCCTCAGCCTAATGGAAAACGGCATCACAGCGCCATGGCTTTCAACTAAGTCTTTACAAACAAGTTTAATACTCAGAACAATGCCAATTGGGATAAACTACATGGCCAAAGTGGTTTCAAGTCACTTTGTGTGGACAATTTCAGAGGAAACACAATGTTTCAAAAACAGCCTTATCTCAGCGAGAGAAGCTCAAATACAGCATAAAACTGCATTACAGTGCCACGGCTTAAACTAAGTGTTTACGAACAAATTTCTTCATCAGTACTATGGAAAATAGGATAAACTACATGGGCAACGTGATTTCAAGTCACTTTGTGTCTGCAATTTCACAGAAAACAGCATTTCAAGTCTCGCATCCTCAGCCTAATGGAAAACGGCATCACAGCGCCATGGCTTTCAACTAAGTCTTTACAAACAAGTTTAATACTCAGAACTTTGCCAAATGGGATAAACTACATGGCCAAAGTGGTTTCAAGTCACTTTGTGTGGACAATTTCAGAGGAAACACAATGTTTCAAAAACAGCCTTATCTCAGCGAGAGAAGCTCAAATACAGCATAAAACTGCATTACAGTGCCACGGCTTAAACTAAGTGTTTACGAACAAATTTCTTCATCAGTACTATGGAAAATAGGATAAACTACATGGGCAACGTGATTTCAAGTCACTTTGTGTCTGCAATTTCACAGAAAACAGCATTTCAAGTCTCGCATCCTCAGCCTAATGGAAAACGGCATCACAGCGCCATGGCTTTCAACTAAGTCTTTACAAACAAGTTTCATACTCAGAACTTTGCCAATTGGGATAAACTACATGGCCAAAGTGGTTTCAAGTCACTTTGTGTGGACAATTTCAGAGGAAACACAATGTTTCAAAAACAGCCTTATCTCAGCGAGAGAAGCTCAAATACAGCATAAAACTGCATTACAGTGCCACGGCTTAAACTAAGTGTTTACGAACAAATTTCTTCATCAGTACTATGGAAAATAGGATAAACTACATGGGCAACGTGATTTCAAGTCACTTTGTGTCTGCAATTACACAGAAAACAGCATTTCAAGTCTCACTTCCTCAGCCTAATGTGAAAACACAGGCATCACAGAACTTTGGCCATGGCTTTCAACTACAATCTCACAGTCTTTACAAACAAGTTTCTGCATTACAGTCAGAACTTTTTACGGTACTAAAAATGGGATAAACTACAAGGACAACGTGATTTCAAGTCACTTTGTGTTTGCAATTACACAGAAAACAGCATTTCAAGTCTCACTTTCTCAGCCTAATGTGAAACTGCATCACAGCACCACGGCTTCAACTAAGTGTTTAAAAACAAGTTTCATTCTCAGAACTTTGGCAAATGGGATAGAATACATGGACAAAGTGGTTTCAAGTCACTTAGTGTGGACAATCTCACAGGAAACACAATGTTTCAAAAACAGCCTTATCTCAGCGAGAGAAGCTCAAATACAGCATAAAACTGCATTACAGTGCCACGGCTGTAAGTGTTTACGAACAAATTTCTTCATCAGTACTATGGCAAATGGGATTAACTACAAGGACAACGTGATTTCAAGTCACTTTGTGTTTGCAATTACACAGAAAACAGCATTTCAAGTCTCACTTTCTCAGCCTAATGTGAAACTGCATCACAGCACCACGGCTTAAACTAAGTGTTTAAAAACAAGTTTCATACTCAGAACTTTGGCAAATGGGATAGAATACATGGCCAAAGTGGTTTCAAGTCACTTTGTGTGGACAATTTCAGAGGAAACACAATGTTTCAAAAACAGCCTTATCTCAGCGAGAGAAGCTCAAATACAGCATAAAACTGCATTACAGTGCCACGGCTTAAACTAAGTGTTTACGAACAAATTTCTTCATCAGTACTATGGAAAATAGGATAAACTACATGGGCAACGTGATTTCAAGTCACTTTGTGTCTGCAATTTCACAGAAAACAGCATTTCAAGTCTCACTTTCTCAGCCTAATGGAAAACGTCATCACAGCGCCATGGCTTTCAACTAAGTCTTTACAAACAAGTTTAATACTCAGAACAATGCCAAATGGGATAAACTACATGGCCAAAGTGGTTTCAAGTCACTTTGTGTGGACAATTTCAGAGGAAACACAATGTTTCAAAAACAGCCTTATCTCAGCCAGAGAAGCTCAAATACAGCATAAAACTGCATTACAGTGCCACGGCTTAAACTAAGTGTTTACGAACAAGTTTCTTCTCAGAACTATGGAAAATAGGATAAACTACATGGGCAAAGTGGTTTCAAGTCACTTTGTGTGGACAATTTCACAGGAAACA
>NW_027211576.1:0-2698 GCF_029030835.1 Brachyistius frenatus | reverse complement strand
GTTTTTTTTTTTTTTTTTTTTTGGGTTTTTTTTTTTTTTGGGGGGGTTTTTTTTTTTTTTTTTTTAAAAAAAAAATTTTTTTAAAAAAAAGGGTTTTTTTTTTGAAGGGGTTTCTTGTTTTCCCCCAAAAACCCCCCCCCAAAAAAAAAAATTTAAAAAAAAAAATTTTTTTCTGTTTTTTTTCCCGGCCCAAAACCCCCTTTTTTTTCCCCCCCCCTTTTTTTTTAAATTTTTTAAAGGGAAAAAAAACCCCCCAAATTTTTTTTTTTTTCCCCCCCAAAAAAAAAATTTTTTTTTTAAAAAATTTTTTTTTTTTTTTGGGTTTCCCAAAAAAAAGGGGGGAAGGGGGGGAAAAAAGGGAAAAGGAATTTTTTTTAAAAGGGGGAAAGGGGGGAAAAAAAACATTTTTTTTTTTTAAAAAAGGGGGGGGAAAAAGGTTAAAAAAAAAAGGTTTTTTAAAAAATTTTAAAAGGGGGAAAAACCCCTTTTTTTTTTTTTTTTGGGGGGGGGTTTTTTTTTTTAAAAATTTTTTTGGGGGGGGGGGGCCCCCCCCCTTTTTTTCCCCAAATTTTTTTTTTTTTAAAAAAAATTTTTTTTTTCCCCAAAATTGAAAAATTTTTTTAATTTTTTGGGGGCCCCCCCCCTCCCCCCCCCCCCCCCCCCAAAAAGGGGTTTGTTTGGGGGAAAAAAAAACCCCCCTTTTGGGGGGGGGGTTTTTTGGGGGGGGGGGGGTTTTTTTGGGGGGGGGGGGGGTTTTTGGGGGGGGGGGTTTTTTTTTGGGTTTTTTTTGGGGTTGTTTTTAAAGGGAAATTCCCCTTTTTTTGGGGGCCCCCGGGGCCCCCTTTTTTAAAAAGGGGGAAAAACCCCCCCCCCCCCCCCCCCAAAAAAAAAAAAACCCCCCCCCAAAAAAAAAACCCCCAAAAAATTTTTTTGGGGGGGGGGGTTCCCAAAAAAACCCCCCCCCCCCCAAAAAAAAAAAAAAAAAAAAAAAAACCCCCCCCCCCAAAAAAAAACCCCCCAAAAAAAAAAAAAAAACCCCCCCCCCGGGGCCCTTTTTTTTTTTGGGGGGGCCCCCTTGTTTTTTTAAAAAAAAAAAAAAGGGGAAAATTTTGGGGGGTTTTAAAAAAAATTTTAAAATTTTTTTTAAAAAAAATTTTTGGGGGTTTTTTTTTTAAAAAAATTTTTGGGGCCCCCCCCCTTTTTTTTTTTTTGGGTTTTTTTAAATTTTTTTTTTTTTTTTCCCCCCCCTTTTTTAAAAAAAAAAATTTTTAAAATTTTTTAAAAAAAAAAAAAATTTTAAAAAAACCCCCCCCAAAAAAAAAAAAAAATTTTTCCCCCCCCCCAAAAAAAAAAAACCCAAAAAAAATTTTAAAGGTTTTTTTTTTTTTTTTTAAAAAAAATTTTTTAAAAAAAAAAATTTTAAAAATTTAAGGAAATTTTTTTTCCCCCGGAAAAATTTTTGCTTTTTTGGGGATTTGGGGGGGAAAAAAGTTAAAAAAAAAAAAAAAAAAAATTTTTGTTTTTTTTTCCCCCCCGGGGGAAAAAGGGGGAAAAAAAGGGGGGTTTAAAAAAAGGGGGGAAAAAAAAGGGGGGAAAAAAAAATTTTTTAAAAATTTTTTTTTAAAAGAAAAAAAAAAGGAAAAAAAAAGAAAAAAAAAAAAGGGGGGGGGAAAAAAAAAAAAATTTTTTTGGTTTGGTTTTTTTTGCCAAAAAAACCCCCAAAAACCAAAACCCAAAAACCAAAAAAAAAAAAAAGGGTTGGGTAAGGGAAACCCCCGGGGGGCCCCCTTTTCCCCCCGGGAACTGTTTTTAAAATTCAATTTTTAAAAATTGGGGGGGGAAAAAAAAAAAAATTTTTTTTTTCAAAAATTCCCTTTTCCCTTTTTTTTTTGGGGGGGGGTTTTTTTGGTTTTTTTTTTGGGGGGGTTTTTTTTTTTTTTTTTTTTTTTTTTTTTTCCCCTTTTTCCCCCCCTTTTTTTCTTTTTTTTTTTTTTAAATTTTACCTTTTTTTTTTTGGCCCCCCCCTTTTTTTTCCCTTTTTTAAAAAAAAAAAAAATTTTTTTTTTTCCCCCCCCCCTTTTTTAAAAAAAAAACCCCCCCCAAAAAAAAGGGGGTTTTTGGGGGGGGAAAAATTTTTGGGGGAAAAAAAAAACAAAAAAAAAAATTTTTCGGAAAAAAATTTTTAAATTAAAAAAAACCCCTTTTTTTAAAAAAAGGGGGAAAAAAATTTTTTGGGGGGGAAAAAAGGGGAAAGGGGTTTTTTTTTTTAAAAAATTTTTTTAAATTTTTTTTAAAAAATTTTTTTTTTTAAAACAATTTTTTTTTTTTTTTGGGGGAAAAAAAAAGGGGAAGGGGGGGGTTTAAAAAAAAAAAGGGGGTTTTTTTAAAAAAATTTTTTAAAAACGGGGGAAAAAATTTTAAAAAAAAATTTTTTGGGGTTTTTTTAAAAAAAAATTTTTAAAAAAAAATTTTAAAAAAAAAAAAGGGGGTTTTTTTGGGGAAAAATTTGGGTTTTTTTTTTTTTCCCTTTTTAAAATTTTTTTTTTTTTAAAAAAAGGGGAAAATGGGCCCCCCCCCCTTTTTTTAAAAAATTTGGGGTTTTTTTTTTTTGGGGGGCCCTTTTTTGGGTTTTTTTTTTTTTTTTTGGGGGGGGGGTTTTTTTTTTTTTTTTTGGGGGTTTTTTTGGGGGGGGTTTTGG
>NW_027211575.1:0-2720 GCF_029030835.1 Brachyistius frenatus | reverse complement strand
CATGTATTCTATCCCATTTGCCAAAGTTCTGAGTATGAAACTTGTTTGTAAACACGTGGTTTAAGCCGTGGCACTGTAATGCAGTTTTATGCTGTTTTTGAGCTTCTCTCGCTGAGATAAGGCTGTTTTTGAAACATTGTGTTTCCTGTGAGATTGTCCACACTAAGTGACTTGAAACCACTTTGTTCATGTATTCTATCCCATTTCCCATAGTTCTGAGTATGAAACTTGTTTGTAAACACGTGGTTTAAGCCGTGGCACTGTAATGCAGTTTTATGCTGTTTTTGAGCTTCTCTCGCTGAGATAAGGCTGTTTTTGAAACATTGTGTTTCCTGTGAGATTGTCCACACTAAGTGACTTGAAACCACTTTGTTCATGTATTCTATCCCATTTGCCAAAGTTCTGAGTATGAAACTTGTTTTTAAACACTTAGTTTAAGCCGTGGCACTGTAATGCAGTTTTATGCTGTTTTTGAGCTTCTCTCGCTGAGCTAAGGCTGTTTTTGAAACATTGTGTTTCCTGTGAGATTGTCCACACTAAGTGACTTGAAACCACTTTGTTCATGTATTCTATCCCATTTGCCAAAGTTCTGAGTATGAAACTTGTTTTTAAACACTTAGTTTAAGCCGTGGCACTGTAATGCAGTTTTATGCTGTTTTTGAGCTTCTCTCGCTGAGATAAGGCTGTTTTTGAAACATTGTGTTTCCTGTGAAATTGTCCACACAAAGTGACTTGAAACCACTTTGTTCATGTATTCTATCCCATTTGCCAAAGTTCTGAGTATGAAACTTGTTTTTAAACACGTGGTTTAAGCCGTGGCACTGTAATGCAGTTTTATGCTGTTTTTGAGCTTCTCTCGCTGAGATAAGGCTGTTTTTGAAACATTGTGTTTCCTGTGAAATTGTCCACACAAAGTGACTTGAAACCACTTTGCCCATGTAGTCTATCCCATTTCCCATAGTTCTGAGTATGAAACTTGTTTTTAAACACGTGGTTTAAGCCGTGGCACTGTAATGCAGTTTTATGCTGTTTTTGAGCTTCTCTCGCTGAGATAAGGCTGTTTTTGAAACATTGTGTTTCCTGTGAGATTGTCCACACTAAGTGACTTGAAACCACTTTGTTCATGTATTCTATCCCATTTGCCAAAGTTCTGAGTATGAAACTTGTTTTTAAACACTTAGTTTAAGCCGTGGCACTGTAATGCAGTTTTATGCTGTTTTTGAGCTTCTCTCGCAGATAAGGCTGTTTTTGAAACATTGTGTTTCCTGTGAAATTGTCCACACAAAGTGACTTGAAACCACTTTGTTCATGTATTCCCCATTTGCCAAAGTTCTGAGTATGAAACTTGTTTGTAAACACTTAGTTTAAGCCGTGGCACTGTAATGCAGTTTTATGCTGTTTTTGAGCTTCTCTCGCTGAGATAAGGCTGTTTTTGAAACATTGTGTTTCCTGTGAGATTGTCCACACAAAGTGACTTGAAACCACTTTGATCATGTATTCTATCCCATTTCCCAAAGTTCTGAGTATGAAACTTGTTTTTAAACACTTGGTTTAAGCCGTGGCACTGTAATGCAGTTTTATGCTGTTTTTGAGCTTCTCTCGCTGAGATAAGGCTGTTTTTGAAACATTGTGTTTCCTGTGAGATTGTCCACACTAAGTGACTTGAAACCACTTTGTTCATGTATTCTATCCCATTTGCCAAAGTTCTGAGTATGAAACTTGTTTTTAAACACTTAGTTTAAGCCGTGGCACTGTAATGCAGTTTTATGCTGTTTTTGAGCTTCTCTCGCTGAGATAAGGCTGTTTTTGAAACATTGTGTTTCCTGTGAGATTGTCCACACTAAGTGACTTGAAACCACTTTGTTCATGTATTCTATCCCATTTGCCAAAGTTCTGAGTATGAAACTTGTTTTTAAACACTTAGTTTAAGCCGTGGCACTGTAATGCAGTTTTATGCTGTTTTTGAGCTTCTCTCTCTGAGATAAGGCTGTTTTTGAAACATAGTGTTTCCTGTGAAATTGTCCACACAAAGTGACTTGAAACCACTTTGCCCATGTAGTGTATCCCATTTCCCATAGTTCTGAGTATGAAACTTGTTTGTAAACACGTGGTTTAAGCCGTGGCACTGTAATGCAGTTTTATGCTGTTTTTGAGCTTCTCTCGCTGAGATAAGGCTGTTTTTGAAACATTGTGTTTCCTGTGAGATTGTCCACACTAAGTGACTTGAAACCACTTTGTTCATGTATTCTATCCCATTTGCCAAAGTTCTGAGTATGAAACTTGTTTGTAAACACGTGGTTTAAGCCGTGGCACTGTAATGCAGTTTTATGCTGTTTTTGAGCTTCTCTCGCTGAGATAAGGCTGTTTTTGAAACATTGTGTTTCCTGTGAAATTGTCCACACAAAGTGACTTGAAACCACTTTGCCCATGTAGTCTATCCCATTTGCCAAAGTTCTGAGTATGAAACTTGTTTGTAAACACGTGGTTTAAGCCGTGGCACTGTAATGCAGTTTTATGCTGTTTTTGAGCTTCTCTCGCTGAGCTAAGGCTGTTTTTGAAACATTGTGTTTCCTGTGAGATTGTCCACACTAAGTGACTTGAAACCACTTTGTTCATGTATTCTATCCCATTTGCCAAAGTTCTGAGTATGAAACTTGTTTTTAAACACTTAGTTTAAGCCGTGGCACTGTAATGCAGTTTTATGCTGTTTTTGAGCTTCT
>NW_027211574.1:0-2957 GCF_029030835.1 Brachyistius frenatus | reverse complement strand
TTTTTCCTTTAAAAAAAATTTTAAGGGACCCTTTTTTTTTTTTTAAAAATTAAAAAACCAAAAAATTTTTTTGGAAAAATTTTTTTCCCAAAAGGGGGGTTTTTTTTTTTAAAAAAAATTTTTTTTTTTTCCCCCCGGGGGGGGGTTTTTAATGGGGGGGGCCCCCAAAATTTTTTAAAAAAAAAATTTTTTTTTTAAAAATTCAAAAAAAAAAGGGGGTGGGGGAAAAAAAAAGGGGGGGGAAATTTTTTTCCCCAAAAAAAAGGGAAAAAAAAAAAAAAAATTTTTTTTTTTTTTTTTTGGGGGAAATTTTCCGGGGCCGGGGAAACCCCCCCCCTTTTTTTCCCCCGGTTTTTTTGGGGTTTTCCCCTTTTTCCTTTTTTTCCCCTTTTTTGGGGTTTTTTCCCTTTTTTTTTTTCCCGCTTTTGCCCCCGGGTTTTTCCGGGGGTTTCCCTTTTTAAAAAACCCCCCGGGCCCCTTGGGGGGGGCCCCCCCGGGGGTTTAACCCGGGGAAAAACCCCAAACAATTTTTTTTGGGGTTTGGGAAAAAAAAAAAACAAAAAACCCCCCCCCACAGCACAAAACAAAAAAAACCCAAAAAAAAAAAAAAAAACCCCAAAAAAAGGCCCCCCTTTTTTTTTTTTTCCCCAAATTAAAAATTTTTCCCCAAAACCCAAAAAAATTTTTAAACTAAAAAAATTTTTTTTTCAAAAAAAATTTTTCTTTTTTCCCCTCCAAAAAAAAAACCCCCTTTTTCCCGGGGGAAAAAAAAGGTTTTTTTAAAAAATTTTTTTTCCCCCTTTATTTTTTTAAAAAAAAACCCCAAAAAAACCCCCCCCCCAAAAAAAAAAAATTTTTAAAAAAAGGGGGGGGAAAAAATTTTTTAAAAGGGGCCCCAAAAAAAAATTTTTCCCAAAGGGGGGGGCAGGGAAAAAAAAAAAAAAACAAAAAAAAAAAAAAAAAGGGGGGGGGGGAAAAGGGAAAAAAAAACCAAAAACCCCAAAAGGGGGGAAAGGGGGGTTTTTCGGCCCCCCCCCCAAATAAAAAAAATTTTTTTTTTTGGGGGGTTTTCCCCCCTTTTTCCTTTTTAAAAAATTTTTTCCCCCTTTTTTTTGGGGGAAGGAAAAACTAAAACCCCCCCCCAAAAACCAACCCCCCTTTTTTTTTAAAAAACCCCCCAAAACCCCCGGGCCCCCAAAAACCCCCCAAAAAAAAAAAACCCAAAGGGCCCGGGGGAAAAAAAAGGGCCCCGGTTTTTTCCCCAAATTCCCCCCCGGCCCAAAAAAAACCCCTTTTTAAAAAATTTTTAAAAAAAAAAACCCCCTTTTTTTTTTTTGGGGGAAAGGGAACCCCGCTTCCCGGGGGCCCCAAAATTTTTTTAAAATTAAAAAAAAGGGGTTAAAAAAAAAACCCCCCCCTCGAAGGCCCCCGGGGGGAAAAATTTTTAAAAAACCCCTTTCCCCCCCCAAAATTTTTTTTGGGGGGGGAAAAGGCCAAAAAGGGGGGGGAAACCAGGGGCCCTTTTTTTTAAAAACCCCCCCCCCCCCCAAAAAAATTTTTTTCCCCCTTTTAAAAAAAATGTGTTTTTTAAAGGGGTTTTTTTTTTCCCTTTTTTTTTTTCCCCAAAATAACCCCCCTTTAAAAAAGAAAAAGGGAAGATTTTTTTTTGGGCCGGTTTTTTCCCCCCCCCCCAAAAGGGGCCCCCCCCAAACCTCGGTTTTAAAATTTTTTAAAAGGGCCCCCCCGGGCCCCAAAAAGGTTTTTCCCCCCCCAAAAAAAAAAGGGGGGGAAAAAAAAAAAAAAATTTTCTTTTTTTCCCCTTTTTTTTTTTTGAAAAAATTGGGGGAAAAAAAAAAATTTGGTGGGGGGAAAAAACCCCGGGCCCCAAAATTCCCAAAAAATTTTGGGGGGGCCCCCCAAAAATTTCCCCCAAACCCCGGGGGGGGGGGGGGGGGCCCCCCTTTTTTTTTTTTTTTTTTTCCAAAAAAAAAAAGGGGGTTTTTTAAAAAATTTTTTAAACTTTTTTTGGGGTTTTTGGGGGGGGCCCAAAGGCCCAAATTTTCCCCCGGGGGGGGCCCCCCTTTTAAAAAAAAAGGGGGGCCCCCCCCCCCTTTTTTTAAAACCCCCCAAGGGGGGGCAGGCCCCAAAAAAAAAAATTTTTTTTGGGGGGGGGGTTTTTTTTTTAAAAAAAAAAAGGGGGTTTTTTTTTAAAAAAAACCAAAAATTTTTTAAAAAAAAATTTTTAAAATTAAGGGGTTTTTGGGGGGGGCCTTTTGGACCGCCCCCCCCCCCCCCCCCCGGGGGGAAAATTTCCAAAACCCAAACCGGAAAAAAAAGGGTTAAAGGGGGAAAATTTTTTAAAAACCCCGGGGCCCCCGGGGGCCCCGGGGGTTTTTTTCCGGGGGGGGGGTTTTTAATTTCCCCCCCAAGGGGCCCCGGGAAAGGGGGGTTTTTGTTTTTTGTTTTTAAAAAAACCCTTAAAAATTTTTTTTTTTTTAATAAAAACGGGGGGGGGGTTTTTTTTTTGGGGGGGGGCCCCTTTGGGAAAAGGGGGGGGGGCCCCCCTTTTTTTCCCCCCTTTTTGGGGGCCCCAAAAATTTTAAAATTGGGGGGTTTCCCCGGGGGGGGGGGCCCCCTTTTTTTTGGGGGGGGGGCCTTTCCTTTTTCCCCTAAAAAAAATTTTTTTTTTTTAAAAAAAAAGGGGGGGTTTTTCCCGGGGCCAAAAAAGGGGGGGGCCCCCCCCCCCCGGGGGGGGGGCCCCCCCAATTTTTTTTTTAAAAAATTTTTTTTTTTTTTAAAGGGGTTTTCCTTTTCTTTTTTTTTTTTCCCCAAGTTTCTTTTTCTCTTGCCCCCCCTTTTGGTTTCCGGGAATTTTCCCCTTTTTTAAAAAAAACCCTTTTTTTGGGGGAAAAAAAAAAGGGGGGTTTTTTTTTTTTTAAAATTTTTTTTTGGGGGCC
>NW_027211573.1:0-2959 GCF_029030835.1 Brachyistius frenatus | reverse complement strand
CCCCAAAAAAACCCCCCCCCCCAAAAAAAAAATTTTTAAAAAAAAAACCCCCAAAAAAAAAAATTTTTTTTTTGGTTTAAAAAAAAAGGGGAACCTTTTCCCGGAAAAAGGGGGAAAAAAAGGGGGCCCCCCCCGGGAAATTGAAAAACAAAAAAAACCCCCCAAAAAATTTTTTAAAAAAAAAAAAAAAAAATTTTTTCCCCTTTTTTTTGGGGGGGAATTTTGGAAAAATAAAAAAAAATTTTTTTTTGGGGGAAAATTTTTTTAAAGGGGTTTTTAAAAAAAAAATTTTTTTTTTTAAAAAAAAATTTTTTGGGAAAAAAAAATTTTTTTTTTTTAAAAAAATTTTTTAAAAAAAAAAATTTTTTAAAGGGGTTTTAAATTTTTTTTTTAAAAATTTTTTTTTTTCCCTTCCCCCAAGGGGCCCCCCTTTCCTTTGGAAAAAAAAAGGGGGGGGAAAAATTTAAAAAGGGGCCCGTTTTTTTTTCCCCCGGAAAAATTTTAAAAAAAAAAATTTTTTTAAAAATTTTTTGGGGGAAAAAAAAAAAAAAACCCCCCAAAAAATTTAAAGAAAAAAATTTTCCCCGGGGGGGAAAAATTCCCCCCTTTTTTTTAAAAAAAAAATTTTTTTTTTTTTTTTAAAAAAGGGGAAAAAATTTCCTTTTTTTTTTAAAGGGGAAAAAAAAAAAATTTTTAAAAAACCACGGGGGGGGGCCCCCCCCCCCCCCCCTTTTTAAAAAAATTTAAAAATTTCCCCCCCAAAAACCCCAAAAAAACCCCTTTTTTAAAAACCCCCCTTTTTTTAATTTTTTTAAAAAAATTTTAAAAAAAATTTTTAAAAAAAAAACCCCCAAAAAAAAAAAAAAATTTTTTTTTTTTTTAAAAATTTTTTTTTTTTTTTTTTTTTTTTAAAAAAATTTTTTTTTTTTAAAAATTTTTTTTTGGGTTTTTTTTTTGGGGAAAAATTTTTCCCCCCCCTTTTGGGGGGGGGGCCCTTTTTTTTTTTTTTTAAAAAAAAAAAAAAGGGGGGGGGGGGGAAAAATTTTAAAAAACCCCTTTCCCTTTCCCCCCCCCAAAAAAAATTTTCCGAAATTTTAAATTTTTTTTTTAAATTTCCCAATTTTTAAAAAAATTTTTAAAAGGGGGGGGGAAAAAAATTTTTCCCCAAAAAAAACCCAAAAAAAAAAAAAAAATTTTTTTTAAAAAAACCCCCAAAAAAAACCCCAAAAAGGGGGGGGGAAAAAATTTTTAAAAAATAAATTTTTTTTTAAAAAATTTCGGGGCCCTTTTTTTGGGGGGGTTTTTTTTGGGGAAAGGGGAAAATTTTTTTAAAAACCCCAATGTCCCCCCCCCCCCCAAAAAAAAATTTTTTTTCCCCCCCCTTTTCTTTATTTTTTTTTCCCCCCCCCCCAAAAAAAAAAAAGGGGGGTTTTTTTTTTTTAAAAATTTTTTTTTTTAAAAAAATTAAAAAAACCCCCCTTTAAAACCCTTTTTCCCCCTTTTTTTTGGGGGGAAAATTTTTTTTAAATTTTTTTGGGAAAAAAAAAAATTTTTTTAACCCCTTTTTTTTTTTTTTTGGGGGGCTGTTTTCCCCAAAGAAATTTTTTCCGGGTTTTTTTTTTGGGCCTCCCCCAAAAACCCCTTTTTCTTTTTTTTTAAAAAAATTTTTTAAAAAAAAAATTTTTTGGGGTAAAAAAAATTTCCCAAAAGGAAAGGGGCCCCGGGAAAAAAACCCGGTTCCCCCCCCCCTTTTTCCCCGCAAAACCCCCAAAAGGGGGGCCCCCAAATTTTTTTTCCCCCCCCGGGGGGTTTTTCCCCCCGGGGGGGGGTTTTTTGGGGGGGTTTTTTTAAAAATTTTAAATGGGGGAAAGGGGAAAAAAACCCAAAAAAAAAAATCCCCCCCCCCCGGGGGTTTTTAAAAAAATTTTTGGTTTTCACCCTTTTAAAAAACCCCGGGGGGAAAAAATTTTTTCCCCTTTTTTCCCCTTTTTTTTTTAAAAAATTTTTTTTCCCTTTTCCCCCAAAAAAAAAAAATTTTTTTTTTGGCCCCAAAAAACGGGGGTTGGTGCCAAAAAAAAATTTTAAAATTTGGGGGGGGAATTTTTCCGGGAATTTTTTGGGAAATTTTGGGGGAAAAAAAAATTTTTTCCCCCAAAAAAAGGGTTTTTTTAAAAATTGGGAAAAAAAATTTTTTTTAAAAAAAAAACCCGCCCGGGGGAAAAAAAAAATTTTTAAAAATTTTAAAAAAAAAAAATTTTAAAAAAAATTGGGGGGTTTTTTAAAGGTTTTAAAATTTTTTTTTGGGGAAAATTTAAAAAAAGGGGGGGAAAAAACCCCCGGGGAAAATTTTTTTTTAAAATTTTTAAGGGGCGGGGGGGGAAAAAAAATTTTTGGGAAATTTTTTTTTCCCCATTCCCCCCCCCCTTTTCCCCTTTTTTTTTTAAATTTTGGGAAAGGGAAAAGGGGGTTTTAAACCAAACCAAAAAATTTTTTTTTAAAAAACCCCGGGAAATTTTTAAAAAAAGGGGGGGTTTTTTAAAACCAAATTTCGGTTTTTTTAAAAAAAACAAAACGGAAAAAAAAATTTGTTTTTTTTCCCAAATTTTTCCTTTAAAAAAAAATTTTTTTGAAAAAAAAAAAAATTTTTTAAAAAAAACCCCTTTTAAAACACCCCAAAAAGGGCTTTTTTTTAAAAAAATTTTTTTTTAAAAAAAGGGGTTTTTTTAAAGGGAAAAAACCTTTTTTTTTTTTTTTTAAAAAAAAAAAAGGGGGGGAAAAAACCCCCGGGGAAAAAAAAAAAAAAAAAACCCCCCCGGGGGAAAAAAAATTTTTTTTTTTAAATTTTTTTAAAAGAATTTTTTTAAAAAAACCCTTTTCCCGGGGAAAAAAAAAACCCAAAAAAAAGGGGGGTTTTTATTTTTTCCCCAAAAAAATTGGTTTTTTTTAAAAAAAGGATTTT
>NW_027211572.1:0-3059 GCF_029030835.1 Brachyistius frenatus | reverse complement strand
GTTACAAGTCACTTTGTGTGGCCCAATTTCAGAGGAAACACAATTTTTCAGTCTCACTTTCTCAGCCTAATGTGAAACTGCATCACAGCACCACGGCTTAAACTAAGTGCTTAAAAACAAGTTTCATACTCAGAACTTTGGCAAAATGGGATAGAATACATGGCCAAAGTGGTTTCAAGTCACCTGGTGTGGACAATTTCAGAGGAAACACAATGTTTCAAAAACAGCCTTATCTCAGCCAGAGAAGCTCAAATACAGCATAAAACTGCATTACAGTGCCACGGCTTAAACTAAGTGTTTACGAACAAATTTCTTCATCAGTACTATGGAAAATAGGATAAGCTACATGGGCAACGTGATTTCAAGTCACTTTGTGTCTGCAATTACACAGAAAACAGCATTTCAAGTCTCACTTTCTCAGCCTAATGTGAAACTGCATCACAGCACCACGGCTTAAACTAAGTGTTTAAAAACAAGTTTCATTCTCAGAACTTTGGCAAATGGGATAGAATACATGGACAAAGTGGTTTCAAGTCACTTAGTGTGGACAATCTCACAGGAAACACAATGTTTCAAAAACAGCCTTATCTCAGCGAGAGAAGCTCAAATACAGCATAAAACTGCATTACAGTGCCACGGCTTAAACTAAGTGTTTACGAACAAATTTCTTCATCAGTACTATGGAAAATAGGATAAACTACATGGGCAACGTGATTTCAAGTCACTTTGTGTCTGCAATTTCACAGAAAACACAATGTTTCAAAAACAGCCTTATCTCAGCGAGAGAAGCTCAAAAACAGCATAAAACTGCATTACAGTGCCACGGCTTAAACTAAGTGTTTACGAACAAATTTCTTCATCAATACTATGGAAAATAGGATAAACTACATGGGCAACGTGATTTCAAGTCACTTTGTGTCTGCAATTTCACAGAAAACAGCATTTCAAGTCTCGCATCCTCAGCCTAATGGAAAACGGCATCACAGCGCCATGGCTTTCAACTAAGTCTTTACAAACAAGTTTCATACTCAGAACTTTGGCAAATGGGATAAACTACATGGCCAAAGTGGTTTCAAGTCACTTTGTGTGGACAATTTCAGAGGAAACACAATGTTTCAAAAACAGCCTTATCTCAGCGAGAGAAGCTCAAATACAGCATAAAACTGCATTACAGTGCCACGGCTTAAACTAAGTGTTTACGAACAAATTTCTTCATCAGTACTATGGAAAATAGGATAAGCTACATGGGCAACGTGATTTCAAGTCACTTTGTGTCTGCAATTACACAGAAAACAGCATTTCAAGTCTCACTTTCTCAGCCTAATGTGAAACTGCATCACAGCACCACGGCTTAAACTAAGTGTTTAAAAACAAGTTTCATTCTCAGAACTTTGGCAAATGGGATAGAATACATGGACAAAGTGGTTTCAAGTCACTTTGTGTGGACAATTTCAGAGGAAACACAATGTTTCAAAAACAGCCTTATCTCAGCGAGAGAAGCTCAAATACAGCATAAAACTGCATTACAGTGCCACGGCTTAAACTAAGTGTTTACGAACAAATTTCTTCATCAGTACTATGGAAAATAGGATAAGCTACATGGGCAACGTGATTTCAAGTCACTTTGTGTCTGCAATTACACAGAAAACAGCATTTCAAGTCTCACTTTCTCAGCCTAATGTGAAACTGCATCACAGCACCACGGCTTAAACTAAGTGTTTAAAAACAAGTTTCATTCTCAGAACTTTGGCAAATGGGATAGAATACATGGACAAAGTGGTTTCAAGTCACTTAGTGTGGACAATTTCAGAGGAAACACAATGTTTCAAAAACAGCCTTATCTCAGCGAGAGAAGCTCAAATACAGCATAAAACTGCATTACAGTGCCACGGCTTAAACTAAGTGTTTACGAACAAATTTCTTCATCAGTACTATGGAAAATAGGATAAGCTACATGGGCAACGTGATTTCAAGTCACTTTGTGTCTGCAATTACACAGAAAACAGCATTTCAAGTCTCACTTTCTCAGCCTAATGTGAAACTGCATCACAGCACCACGGCTTAAACTAAGTGCTTAAAAACAAGTTTCATACTCAGAACTTTGGCAAATGGGATAGAATACATGGCCAAAGTGGTTTCAAGTCACCTTGTGTGGACAATTTCAGAGGAAACACAATGTTTCAAAAACAGCCTTATCTCAGCCAGAGAAGCTCAAATACAGCATAAAACTGCATTACAGTGCCACGGCTTAAACTAAGTGTTTACGAACAAATTTCTTCATCAGTACTATGGAAAATAGGATAAGCTACATGGGCAACGTGATTTCAAGTCACTTTGTGTCTGCAATTACACAGAAAACAGCATTTCAAGTCTCACTTTCTCAGCCTAATGTGAAACTGCATCACAGCACCACGGCTTAAACTAAGTGTTTAAAAACAAGTTTCATTCTCAGAACTTTGGCAAATGGGATAGAATACATGGACAAAGTGGTTTCAAGTCACTTTGTGTGGACAATTTCAGAGGAAACACAATGTTTCAAAAACAGCCTTATCTCAGCGAGAGAAGCTCAAATACAGCATAAAACTGCATTACAGTGCCACGGCTTAAACTAAGTGTTTACGAACAAATTTCTTCATCAGTACTATGGAAAATAGGATAAGCTACATGGGCAACGTGATTTCAAGTCACTTTGTGTCTGCAATTACACAGAAAACAGCATTTCAAGTCTCACTTTCTCAGCCTAATGTGAAACTGCATCACAGCACCACGGCTTAAACTAAGTGCTTAAAAACAAGTTTCATACTCAGAACTTTGGCAAATGGGATAGAATACATGGCCAAAGCTTATCTCAGCGAGAGAAGCTCAAATACAGCATAAAACTGCATTACAGTGCCACGGCTTAAACTAAGTGTTTACGAACAAATTTCTTCATCAGTACTATGGAAAATAGGATAAGCTACATGGGCAACGTGATTTCAAGTCACTTTGTGTCTGCAATTACACAGAAAACAGCATTTCAAGTCTCACTTTCTCAGCCTAATGTGAAACTGCATCACAGC
>NW_027211571.1:0-3061 GCF_029030835.1 Brachyistius frenatus | reverse complement strand
GGGGGTTCCGGGGGGAAAAAAAAAAAAAAAAAAGGGGGTTCCTTTTAATTAAAAAAATTTTTTTTTTTTAAAAAAAATTTTTTTTAAAAAAAAAACTTTTTTTAAAAAAAATTTTTTTTAAAAAAAAGGGGGGGAAAAAATTTAAAACTTTTTTAAAAATTTTTTTTTTAAACTTTTAAAAAAAAAAAAAGGCCAAATTTTCCCCCCAAAAAAACCGGGGGAAAAAAATTTTTAAAAAAAAAAAAAAAAAAAAATTTTAAAAAATTTGGGCCCAAAAAAATTTTCCTTTAAAAAAAGGGGGCCCCCCTTGGGGGGAAAAAAAATTTTTTTGGGGAAGGGGCCGTTCACCCCAAAAAAAAAATTTAAAATTTTTAAAATTTTTAAAATTGTTTTTTTTTGGGGGGGTTTTTTTTTTTTTGGGGGGTTTTTGGGAAAAAACCCCCCCCTTTTTTCCCAAGGGGGGAAAAAAAATTTTTTTAAAAGGGGAAAAAAAATTAAAATTTTTTAAAAGGGGAACAAAAAAAAATTTTTTTTTCCCCCTTTAAAAAAAATTTTCCCCCCCCCGGGGGTTTTTTTTTGGGGGGTTTGTGGGGGGTTTTTTTTTTTTTTTGGGGGTTTTGGGAAAAAAAAACCCCCGGGAAAAAAAGGGGGGGGGGAACCCCCCCCTTTTTTGGGGGGGGAAAATTTTTTAAAAAAAACCCCCCAAAAAAAAAAAAAAAAACCCACAAAAAAAAAAAAAAAAAGGGGGAAAAAAATTTTTTTGGGGGGAAAAATTTTTAAAAAAAACCCCCAAAAAAATTTTTTTTAAATTTTTTTTTAAAATTTTTTTGGGGCCCCCAAAAAAAAAAAATTTTTTTTTGGGGGGTACCCCCTTTTTTCCCCCCCCCCCAAAAAAAAAAAATTTTTTAAAAAATTCCCAATTTAAATTTCCCCCGGGGGGGAAAAAACCCTTACAAAATCCCTTTTTTTTTTTTCCCCCCCCTTTTTTCCCCCCGGGGGTTTGGGGGGGTTTTTTTTCCCATGCCACGGGGCGGGGCCCCAAATTTTTAAAAATTTTTTCCCTTTTTTAAAAATTTTTTAAAAAAAACCAAAAAATTTTTTTTTTGGGGGGTTTTTTTTAAAAAAAAAATTTTTTTTTTTTTTTTAAAATTTTTTAAAAAAATTTTTTAAAAAAATTTCCAAAAAAAAATTTTCCTTTTTTTGGGTTTTTTTTTTAAAAATTTTTTTAAAAAAAAATTTTTTTTAAAAAAAATTTTTTTAAAAAAAAAAGGGAAAAATTTTTTCCGGGGGAAAAAAATTTCTTTATTTTTCCCCCCTTTTTTTTCCCCCCCCTTTTTTTAAAAACCCCAAAAAAGGGGGTTTTTTTAAGGGGGAAAAAAATTTTTCCCCCAAAAAAGGGGGGGAAAACCATTTTTTCCTTTTTTTAAAAACCCCCAATTTTTTCCTTTTTTTTTTTTTTTTTTTTCCCCTTTTTTCCACACACACACACACACACACACACACACACCCCCGGGAACAGACAACACTCAGAGGCTGGACGAGGTCCTGGGGCAAAGAGGGATGTGATATGGAAATCCCTGTCCACTGATATCTTCCTCTGATAACTATGTGTGAAGGTCATTTGTCCCCTGCTTTGGCAAGACTCAAATTTTTAAAAAACCAGGGCCCCCCCCCAAAAAAAAAAAAAAAACCCCCCCTTTTTTAAAAAAAAAAAAAAAAAGGGGGGGGGGAAACCCAAAACCCAAAAAAAAAGGTTTTTTTGGGAAAAAAATTTTTAAAACAAAGGGGGAAAAAAAAAAAAAAACCCCCCCCGGGGGGCCGGGGGGGGGCCCCCCCCCCCTTTTAAAAAGGGGCCTTTCCGGTTTTTTCCTTTTAAAAATTTAAAAAATTTTTAAAAAGGGAAACGGTTTAAACCGGGAAAATAAAAAAAGAAATTTTTTTCCATTTATTTTTTTTTTTTAAAAAAAAAAAAATTTTCATTTTTAAAAAGGGGAAAAAAAAGGTTTTTTTTAAAAAAAAAAAAAATTTTTTTTAAAAAAAAAAAATTTTTGGGTTTTTAAAACCCCAAAAATTTTAAAAAATTAAATTTGGGGTTTTTTTTTTAAAAAAAAAAAAAAAAAATTTTTTTTTTTAAAAAATTTTTAAAAATTGGAAAAAAAAAAAAACCCCCAAGCCCCCGGGGCCCCCCAAAACCCCCCCGGGGGGGGGAAAAAAAAAAAAAAAACCCCAAAAACCCCCCAAAAAAAAACCAAAAAAAAGGGAAAAAATTTTTGGGCCCAAAAATTGGGGGGAAAGAAAAGGGGTTGGAAACCCCTTAATTTTTTTAAATTTTTTAAGGGGGCCCCCCGGGGAAAAAAAAAAATTTTAAAACCCCTTTGGGGATTTCCCCCCCCCCCCCCCCTTTTTTTGTTTTTAAAATTGTGAACAAAAAAAAGGGGGGGTTTTTTTTTTTTTTTTTGAAAAAACCCCGGGGGGGGGGCCCCTTTTTTTGGGGGGGTTTTTTTAAATTTTCCTTTCCGAGGGGGGAAAAAAAATTTTTTAAAAAAAAAAATTTTAAAAAAAAAATTTTTTAAAATAAGGGGCCGGGTTTTTTTTCTTTTTCCAAAACCCCCTTTTTTTTTTTTTAAAAAAAAAATTTCCTTTTTTTTTTTTTAAAAAATTTTTTTTTCCCCTTTTTGGGGGTTAAAAAATTTTTTTTTTTAAAAAAAAAAAAATTTTAAAAAACCTTTTTGAATTTTTTTTTGGGGTGAAATTTTAAAAACCCCCAAAAGGGTTTTTTTCCCCCCCTTTTTCCCCCCCCTTCCCCCAAAAAAAAAAAGGGGGGGTTTCCCCCCTTTTTTTTTGGGGGGAAAAAAAAATTTTTAAAAATTTTTTTAAAAAAAAAAAATTTTCCCTTTTTTTTTTTTTCCCTTTTTTTTTAAAAAAAAAAATTTAAAAAAATTTTTTTAAAATTTTTAAACTTAAAATTTAAAATTTTTTTTAAAAACCCCCTTTTTTTTAAAAAAAAAAAGGGGGGGGCCCCTTTTAAAGGGGTTTTGGTTTAAGGGTTTTTTTTTCTTTT
>NW_027211570.1:0-3167 GCF_029030835.1 Brachyistius frenatus | reverse complement strand
GAAAATTTGAAAAGAAAAAAAAAAAGGGAAAAAAAAAAAAAAAAAGGGGGTTGGGGGGGTTTTAAAGGGGGTTTTTTTTTTCCCCCGGTTTCTTAAAGGGGCCGGAAAAAAAAAACCCCCCCCCCCAAAAAAAAAAAACCCCCCCCCCCCCCCCCAAAAAAAAACCAAACCCCCCCCAAAAAAAATTTTTTTAAAAAACCCCAAAAAACCCCCCCCCCCCCAAAAATTTTTTTTTAAAACCAAAAAATTTCCCCGGGGGGGCCCCAAAAAGAAAAAAAAGGGCCCCCCGGCCCGGCAAGGGGTTTTTTTTAAAAAAAAGTTTTTTCCCAAATTTTTTTTCCCCCAAAAATTTTAGGGGTTTAAAAAAACTTTTTTTTTTTGGGTTTTTAACCCAAAAAAAGGGTTTTTAATTTTTTTTTAAAAAATTTTTTTTTTGGGGCCCCCCAAAAACCCCCCAAAAGGGGTTTTTTGGGGTTTTTGGGGGGTGGGGTTTTTTTGGGGGGGTTTTTTTTTTTTTTTTTTTTTGGGGGGGGGGGGGGGGGTTTTTTGGGGGTTTTTTTGTTTTGTTTGGGGGGGTTTTTTGGTTTTAAAGTTTTTTCCCCCCCCCAAAAAACCCCCCCTTTAAAACCCCCAAAAATTTTTTCCCCCCTTTTTTTTAAAAAACCCCCCTTTTTGGGGGGCCCCCCTTTTTAAAAGGGGGGGGGAAAAAAAAAAAGCTTTAATTTTTTTTTTTCCCAAAAAATTTTTTTTTTTTTTTTCCCCCCCCAAAAAGGGGGAACCCCCGGGGTTTTTTGGGGGTTTTTAAGGGAAAAAAAATTAAGGGGGTTTTTTAAAAATTTTAAAAAATTTTTTTTGGGAAAAAAAGGGAAATTTAAAAAAATTTTTTAAACCCCCCCCCAAAAAAAACCCCCCCCCCCAACAAAAAAACCCAAAGGGAATTCCCCCCCCCCCCCTTTAAAAAAAGGGAATTTTTTTTTGGGGGTTTAAAAAAAAAAAAAAACAAAAAGGGGGGGTTTTTTTTTTTTTGGGGGGAAAAAAAATTTTAAAAATTTAAAAAAAAAGGCCCGAAATTTTTAAAAGGGAAAAAACAAAAAAAAAAAGGGGCCCTTTTTTAAAAAAAATTTTTTTTGGGGGGGTTTTTTTTTTTTTTTTTAAACCCGTTTTTTTCATAAAACCCTTTTTTTTTGGGGAAATTTTTTTTGGGGGTTGGGGTTTTTTTTTTTTGGGGAAAATTTTAAAAAACCAAAAAAATTTTTTCCCCCTTGGGGGTTTTTTAAAACCCCCCCCAATTTTTTTTTTTTTCCCCCCCAAAAAAACCCCCCCCAAAAAAAAAAATTTTAAAAAAGGGGGGTTTTTTTTTTTTTTTTGGGAAAAAAACCCAAAAAATTTTTTTTTTCCCCCCAAAAAACCCAAATTTCCCCCTTTTTAAAAAAAATTTTTTTTTTTAAAAAAACACAAAAAATTAGCCCATTGAAAGCTTGTTTAAACCCCCCCCCCTCCCACCTCTCATAAAATTGTGGAGTCCCCCCTGGGAAATGGGTAGAAGATCTATAATTGGCCCACCAAACTGAAAGATTGAAGGGGGTTATGTTGAGGCTTTTGATTAGAGATGGTAATGGGTTTGGTGTGGTTAAGGTCAGGGGTAGGTTCTGGAACAGACTTCATCTCTACTACCCCCAAGCAAAACACCACACACACACACACACACACACACACACACACACACACACACACACACCAAACCCCCAAACACCCCCAACCAACGAAAAAAAAAACCCCGGGTTTTTTCCCTGGGGGTTTAAAAAAAAGGGGGGGGGAATTTTTTTTTGGGGGGGGGTTTTTTTTCCAAAAAAAAAAAAATTTTAAAAAAAATTTGGTTTGGGAAATTTTTTTAAAAAAAACCCGGGGTTTTAAATTTTTAAAAGGGGGGGAAATGTTTTTTTAAAAAAAAATTTTTTTTTTTTCCCTTTTTTTTTTTTCCTTTTTTGGGTAAACCCCTTTGGTTTAAATTTTTTTAAAGGGGTTTTTTTTTAAGTTTTTTTTTTTTTAAAAAAAAAAAAGGGGTTTTTTGGGGGGAAAAAAAAAAAAAAGGGGGGAAAAAGGGTTTGGAAAAAATGGGGGGGGGGTTTAAAAGGGGGGGTTTTTTAAAAATTTTAATTTTAAAAACCCCAAAAAAAAAAAAAATTTTAAAAAAATTTTAAAAAATTTTTTGGGGGCCTTTTGGGGAAAAAAAAAAAAACAAAAAAAAAAAAAAACCCCCCCAAAAAAACCCCCAAAAAAAAAGGGGGGCCCCCCCCCCCCAAAAATTTTTTTATTTTTTTTTTTAAAAGGGTCTTTTTTTTCCCCCTTTTTTTTAAAAATTTTTTTTTTTTTAAAAGGGAAGGGTTTTTTTTTTTGGGGTTTTCCCCTTTTTTTTTCCCCCCCCCCAAATTTTTTTCCCCCCCAAAAAAAAAAAAAAAAAAAAAAAAAAAAGGGGGGGGGGGGGGGGGGGGGAAAAAACCCCCAAACCAAAAAAACCCCCCCAAAAAAAAAAACCCCAAAAAAAATTAACCGGGGGGGGGGGCCCCTTTTTTTTTAAAAAAAAAGGTTGGGAGGGGGGAAAAAAAAAGAATTTTTTAAAAAAGGGTGGGGGAAAAAAGGCCTTTTTTTAAAAAAAAAAAAAATTTTTTTTCCCCCCCGGGGGGGCCGTTTTTGGGGGAAAAATTTTTTTTTTTCCCCTTTTTTTTAAAAAAATTTTTTTTTAAAAAAAAGGGTTTTTTTTGGGGGGGGGGGGGGGTTTTTTTTGGGGGTTTTTTTTTTTTTTTTTGGGGGGGGGGGGGGTTTTTTTTTTTGGGGGGTTTTTTTTTTTCCCCCCAAAAAAAACCCCCCCTTTTTTGGGGGGAAAAAGGCCTTTTTTAACCCCCATTTTTTTTCCCCCCCCCCTTTTTCCATTTTTTTTTAAAAAAACCCTTTTTTTTTTTTTTTTTAAAAAAAAAAAAAAAATTTTTAAATTGGGGGAAAAAAAAACCCCCTTTTTCCCCCCAAAAAAAACCCCCGGGGGAAAAAAATTTAAAAAAACAAAAATCAATTTTTTTTTTTAAAAATTTTTTTTTAAAAATTTTTAAAAAAATTTTTTTTTTTTAAAAAAAAAAATGCCTTTTTTTTAAAATTTTTTTTTTTTAAAATTT
>NW_027211569.1:0-3247 GCF_029030835.1 Brachyistius frenatus | reverse complement strand
AATTTTGGAAGACATATGACTTTTTTATATAATTTTGGAAGACATGCTATAGTATGACTTTTTTATATAATTTTGGACGACATGCTATAGTATGACTTTTTTTATGCAATTTTGGAAGACATGCTATAGTATGACTTTTTTATATAATTTTGGACGACATGCTATAGTATGACTTTTTTATATAATTTTGGAAGACATGCTATAGTATGACTTTTTTATATAATTTTGGACGACATGCTATAGTATGACTTTTTTATATAATTTTGGAAGACATGCTATAGTATGACTTTTTTATTCAATTTTGGAAGACATGCTATAGTATGACTTTTTTATGCAATTTTGGAAGACATGCTATAGTATGACTTTTTTATATAATTTTGGACGACATGCTATAGTATGACTTTTTTATATAATTTTGGACGACATGCTATAGTATGACTTTTTTTATATAATTTTGGACGACATGCTATAGTATGACTTTTTTATATAATTTTGGACGACATGCTATAGTATGACTTTTTTATTTTGGACGACATTTAGGATGACATGCTATAGTATAGATGACTTTTTTATATAATTTTGGACGACATGCTATAGTATGACTTTTTTATGCATATTTTGGAAGACATGCTATAGTATGACTTTTTTATATAATTTTGGAAGACATGCTATAGTATGACTTTTTTTTTTATGCATATTTTGGAAGACATGCTATAGTATGACTTTTTTATATAATTTTGGAAGACATGCTATAGTATGACTTTTTTATATAATTTTGGAAGACATGCTATAGTATGACTTTTTTATATAATTTTGGAAGACATGCTATAGTATGACTTTTTTATATAATTTTGGAAGACATGCTATAGTATGACTTTTTTATGCAATTTTGGAAGACATGCTATAGTATGACTTTTTTATATAATTTTGGACGACATGCTATAGTATGACTTTTTTTTATATAATTTTGGACGACATGCTATAGTATGATTTTTTATGGGAAGACATGCTATAGTATGACTTTTTTATATAATTTTGGAAGACATGCTATAGTATGACTTTTTTATATAATTTTGGACGACATGCTATAGTATGACTTTTTTATATAATTTTGGAAGACATGCTATAGTATGACTTTTTTATATAATTTTGGACGACATGCTATAGTATGACTTTTTTATATAATTTTGGACGACATGCTATAGTATGACTTTTTTATATAATTTTGGAAGACATGCTATAGTATGACTTTTTTGCTATTTGGAGCTATGACTTTTTTATGCATATTTTGGAAGACATGCTATAGTATGACTTTTTTAATTTTTGGAAGACATGCTATAGTATGACTTTTTTATGACATGCTATAGTATGACTTTTTTATATAATTTTGGAAGACATGCTATAGTATGACTTTTTTATATACTTTTTGGAAGACATGCTATAGTATGACTTTTTTATATAATTTTGGAAGACATGCTATAGTATGACTTTTTTATATATTTTGGAAGACATGCTATAGTATGACTTTTTTATTTAATGGACTATGCTATAGTATGACTTTTTTATGCAATTTTGGAAGACATGCTATAGTATGACTTTTTTATGCAATTTTGGAAGACATGCTATAGTATGACTTTTTTATATAATTTTGGACGACATGCTATAGTATGACTTTTTTATATAATTTTGGAAGACATGCTATAGTATGACTTTTTTATATAATTTTGGACGACATGCTATAGTATGACTTTTTTATATAATTTTGGAAGACATGCTATAGTATGACTTTTTTAATTTTGGATGCTATAGTATGACTTTTTTATATAATTTTGGAAGACATGCTATAGTATGACTTTTATATAATTTTGGACGACATGCTATAGTATGACTTTTTTATATAATTTTGGAAGACATGCTATAGTATGACTTTTTTATATATTTTGGAAGACATGCTATAGTATGACTTTTTTATATAATTTTGGAAGACATGCTATAGTATGACTTTTTTATATATAGTTGACTTTTTTATAAATTTTGGAAGACATTAGTATGACTTTTTTATATAATTTTGGAAGACATGCTATAGTATGACTTTTTTATATAATTTTGGACGACATGCTATAGTATGACTTTTTTTTGGAAGACATGCATATTTTATAGTATGACTTTTTTATATAATTTTGACGACATGCTATAGTATGACTTTTTTTATGCAATTTTGGAAGACATGCTATAGTATGACTTTTTTTATATAATTTTGGACGACATGCTATAGTATGACTTTTTTATGCAATTTTGGAAGACATGCTATAGTATGACTTTTTTATATAATTTTGGAAGACATGCTATAGTATGACTTTTTTATATAATTTTGGACGACATGCTATAGTATGACTTTTTTATATAATTTTGGAAGACATGCTATAGTATGACTTTTTTATATAATTTTGGAAGACATGCTATAGTATGACTTTTTTATATAATTTTGGACGACATGCTATAGTATGACTTTTTTATATAATTTTGGACGACATGCTATAGTATGACTTTTTTATATATTTTGGACGACATGCTATAGTATGACTTTTTTATATTTTGGAAACATTATAGTATGACTTTTTTTTTGGATATTTTGGAGACATGCTATAGTATGACTTTTTATATATTTTGGACGACATACTATAGTATGACTTTTTCATCGACCCAAAAATAACCAAAAAGTCATACTATAATATGACTTTTTTTCAGCCCAAAAAATTTAAAACACTTAATACTTTAGTTGTTTTGGAACGTCATACTATAGTATGACTTTTTTTCCATCCCAAACATTTGAAGGTATGCTATGGCATGTTTTCAAATAAAACAAAAAACAAAAACTATTTTACACTAACACAGGCACAGTGGTACAGTGGTTACTGCTGCTGCCTTGCAGTCGAAGGCCATGGGTTTGAGTACCACTGGTAGTTTTGTATTTGTCCCAAAAAGTCATACGATGTGTGATGGTTTTTTTCGGCCAAAATGTGTGAAAATACTTATATGTCGTGTAAAATATGAAGAATAAGTTATACCGTAGTATGCCGTCCAATCCGTCATGCAATATTATGACTTTTTCATCGACCCAAAAATTATATAATTTTGGAAGACATGCTATAGTATGACTTTTTATATAATTTTGGACGACATGCTATGGTATGACTTTTTTATATAATTTTAGACGACATGCTATGGTATGACTTTTTTATGAAAT
>NW_027211568.1:0-3249 GCF_029030835.1 Brachyistius frenatus | reverse complement strand
TTAAAAACAAGTTTCATTCTCAGAACTTTGGCAAATGGGATAGAATACATGGACAAAGTGGTTTCAAGTCACTTAGTGTGGACAATTTCACAGGAAACACAATGTTTCAAAAACAGCCTTATCTCAGCGAAAGTCACTTTGTGTCTGCAATTACACAGAAAACAGCATTTCAAGTCTCACTTTCTCAGCCTAATGTGAAACTGCATCACAGCACCACGGCTTAAACTAAGTGTTTAAAAACAAGTTTCATTCTCAGAACTTTGGCAAATGGGATAGAATACATGGACAAAGTGGTTTCAAGTCACTTTGTGTGGACAATTTCAGAGGAAACACAATGTTTCAAAAACAGCCTTATCTCAGCGAGAGAAGCTCAAATACAGCATAAAACTGCATTACAGTGCCACGGCTTAAACTAAGTGTTTACGAACAAATTTCTTCATCAGTACTATGGAAAATAGGATAAGCTACATGGGCAACGTGATTTCAAGTCACTTTGTGTCTGCAATTACACAGAAAACAGCATTTCAAGTCTCACTTTCTCAGCCTAATGTGAAACTGCATCACAGCACCACGGCTTAAACTAAGTGTTTAAAAACAAGTTTCATTCTCAGAACTTTGGCAAATGGGATAGAATACATGGACAAAGTGGTTTCAAGTCACTTAGTGTGGACAATTTCAGAGGAAACACAATGTTTCAAAAACAGCCTTATCTCAGCGAGAGAAGCTCAAATACAGCATAAAACTGCATTACAGTGCCACGGCTTAAACTAAGTGTTTACGAACAAATTTCTTCATCAGTACTATGGAAAATAGGATAAGCTACATGGGCAACGTGATTTCAAGTCACTTTGTGTCTGCAATTACACAGAAAACAGCATTTCAAGTCTCACTTTCTCAGCCTAATGTGAAACTGCATCACAGCACCACGGCTTAAACTAAGTGTTTAAAAACAAGTTTCATTCTCAGAACTTTGGCAAATGGGATAGAATACATGGACAAAGTGGTTTCAAGTCACTTAGTGTGGACAATTTCAGAGGAAACACAATGTTTCAAAAACAGCCTTATCTCAGCGAGAGAAGCTCAAATACAGCATAAAACTGCATTACAGTGCCACGGCTTAAACTAAGTGTTTACGAACAAATTTCTTCATCAGTACTATGGAAAATAGGATAAGCTACATGGGCAACGTGATTTCAAGTCACTTTGTGTCTGCAATTACACAGAAAACAGCATTTCAAGTCTCACTTTCTCAGCCTAATGTGAAACTGCATCACAGCACCACGGCTTAAACTAAGTGCTTAAAAACAAGTTTCATACTCAGAACTTTGGCAAATGGGATAGAATACATGGCCAAAGTGGTTTCAAGTCACCTTGTGTGGACAATTTCAGAGGAAACACAATGTTTCAAAAACAGCCTTATCTCAGCGAGAGAAGCTCAAATACAGCATAAAACTGCATTACAGTGCCACGGCTTAAACTAAGTGTTTACGAACAAATTTCTTCATCAGTACTATGGAAAATAGGATAAGCTACATGGGCAACGTGATTTCAAGTCACTTTGTGTCTGCAATTACACAGAAAACAGCATTTCAAGTCTCACTTTCTCAGCCTAATGTGAAACTGCATCACAGCACCACGGCTTAAACTAAGTGTTTAAAAACAAGTTTCATTCTCAGAACTTTGGCAAATGGGATAGAATACATGGACAAAGTGGTTTCAAGTCACTTTGTGTGGACAATTTCAGAGGAAACACAATGTTTCAAAAACAGCCTTATCTCAGCGAGAGAAGCTCAAATACAGCATAAAACTGCATTACAGTGCCACGGCTTAAACTAAGTGTTTACGAACAAATTTCTTCATCAGTACTATGGAAAATAGGATAAGCTACATGGGCAACGTGATTTCAAGTCACTTTGTGTCTGCAATTACACAGAAAACAGCATTTCAAGTCTCACTTTCTCAGCCTAATGTGAAACTGCATCACAGCACCACGGCTTAAACTAAGTGTTTAAAAACAAGTTTCATTCTCAGAACTTTGGCAAATGGGATAGAATACATGGACAAAGTGGTTTCAAGTCACTTTGTGTGGACAATTTCAGAGGAAACACAATGTTTCAAAAACAGCCTTATCTCAGCGAGAGAAGCTCAAATACAGCATAAAACTGCATTACAGTGCCACGGCTTAAACTAAGTGTTTACGAACAAATTTCTTCATCAGTACTATGGAAAATAGGATAAGCTACATGGGCAACGTGATTTCAAGTCACTTTGTGTCTGCAATTTCACAGAAAACAGCATTTCAAGTCTCGCATCCTCAGCCTAATGGAAAACTGCATCACAGCACCATGGCTTTCAACTAAGTGTTTAAAAACAAGTTTCATACTCAGAACTTTGGCAAATGGGATAAACTACATGGCCAAAGTGGTTACAAGTCACTTTGTGTGGACAATTTCAGAGGAAACACAATGTTTCAAAAACAGCCTTATCTCAGCGAGAGAAGCTCAAATACAGCATAAAACTGCATTACAGTGCCACGGCTTAAACTAAGTGTTTACGAACAAATTTCTTCATCAGTACTATGGAAAATAGGATAAGCTACATGGGCAACGTGATTTCAAGTCACTTTGTGTCTGCAATTACACAGAAAACAGCATTTCAAGTCTCACTTTCTCAGCCTAATGTGAAACTGCATCACAGCACCACGGCTTAAACTAAGTGTTTAAAAACAAGTTTCATTCTCAGAACTTTGGCAAATGGGATAGAATACATGGACAAAGTGGTTTCAAGTCACTTTGTGTGGACAATTTCAGAGGAAACACAATGTTTCAAAAACAGCCTTATCTCAGCGAGAGAAGCTCAAATACAGCATAAAACTGCATTACAGTGCCACGGCTTAAACTAAGTGTTTACGAACAAATTTCTTCATCAGTACTATGGAAAATAGGATAAGCTACATGGGCAACGTGATTTCAAGTCACTTTGTGTCTGCAATTACACAGAAAACAGCATTTCAAGTCTCACTTTCTCAGCCTAATGTGAAACTGCATCACAGCACCACGGCTTAAACTAAGTGTTTAAAAACAAGTTTCATTCTCAGAACTTTGGCAAATGGGATAGAATACATGGACAAAGTGGTTTCAAGTCACTTTGTGTGGACAATTTCACAGGAAACACAATGTTTCAAAAACAGCCTTATCTCAGCGAGAGAAGCTCAAATACAGCATAAAACTGCATTACAGTGCCACGGCT
>NW_027211567.1:0-3253 GCF_029030835.1 Brachyistius frenatus | reverse complement strand
AAATTTTTTTTTTTAAAATTTTTTTTTTTTCCTTGGGGTTTTTGGGGTTTCCCCCCGGAAAAAACCCCCGGGATTTTTTTTTTTTTTTTCCCTTTTAAAAAAAATTTTGGCCCTTTCCCAAAAAAATTTTTAAAAAATTTTTTTTTTTTAAAAAGGGAAAGAAAAAAAATTTTTTTCCCCAAAATTTTTAAACCGTAAAAAAAATTTTTAAAAATTTTTTTTTTTTAAAAAACCCCAAATTTTTGCCCAAAAAAAAAGGAAAAAATTTTTGGTTTTTTGGGAGGGGGGGGCCCCCCAAAATTTTTTAAGGGGGGGAACCCGGGGGGTTTTGGAAATTTTTTTTTTCCCCCAAAGGGGTTTTTTTGCTGAATTTAAAAGGGGAACCCAAAAAAAAAAAAGGGTTTTTTTTTTTAAACCCCCCCAAAAAATTTTTTTAAAAAAAAAAAATTTTTTTCCGGAAAAAAAAAAAAACCCCTTTTTTTTTTAAAAAAAAAACCGGGGGCCCCCCCAAAAAAGGAGAAAAAAAAAAAACCCCCTTGGGGGTTTAAAAAAATTTTTTTTTAAAAAAAAAATTTTTTAATTTTTAAAAATTTTTTTTAAAAAAAAAGGGAAAAGGGGGAAAAAAAAAAAATTTTTTTTTAAAATGTTTCCCCCCCCTTTAAAAAAATTTTAAAAGGTTTTTTTTTAAAAAAAAAAAAAAACCCCAAAAAAAACCCAAAAAAAAAAAACCCCCCTTCAAAAAAAATTTTTTTTTTTAAAGAATCCCCGGGTTTTCCCCCTTTTAAAAACCCTTTTGGAATAAATTTTTAAAAAAAACCCCCCTTTTTGGTTAAAAAATTTTTTAATTTTTTTAAAAAAATTTTAAAAAATTTTTTTTAAAAAAAAAAAAAAAAGGGGGGGGGTTTTTTCCCCTTTAAAAAAAATTTTCCCTTTTTTTTTTTTTTTTTTTAAAAAAAAAAGGGGCCCCCGGGGGGTTTTTTTTTTTAAAAAAAATTTTGGCCAAGGGGCCCAGGAAAAAAAAAAATTAAAAAAATTTGTTTGAATTTTGGGGCCAAAAACCCCCCCCCTTTTTTCCTTTTTTTTTAAAAATTTTTCTTTTAAAAAAAGGGGGGGGTTTTAAAAACCCCTTTTTTTTTTTTTAAAAAAACCCGTTTAAAAAAAAGGGGGGGGGGGAAAAATTTTTAAAAAAAAGGGGGGGTTTTTATTTTTTTTAAAAAAAAAAAAAAGGGGGGTTTTTTTTGGGGGTTTTTTAAAAAATTTTAAAATTTGGGTTTTTTTTTTTTTTGGAAAAAAAAAAGGGGGGGATTTTTTAAAAATTCCCAAATTTAAAAAATTTTTTAAAATTTTCCCCAAATTTAAAAAAATTTCCAAAGGTTTTTAAAAATTTTTCCCAGGGGGTTTTGTTGGTTTTTTCCCCCCCTTTTTTTTTTTTTTTTCCAAAAAAAAAATTTTAAAAAAATTTTTGGGTTTTTTTTTTTTTTTGGGGGGTTTTTTTCCCCCTTTTTTTTTAAAAATTTTTTAATTTTAAAAATTGGGGGGGGGGGGTTGGGGTTTAAAAAAAAAAATTTTTAACCCCAAAAAAAATTTGGGGTTTCCCCCCCCTTTTTTCCCCTTTTTTTAAAATTTTTTAAAAAAAAAATTTTTGGGTTTTCGGGGGGGGAAAAAAAATTTTCCCCCCCCCCAAAAAAAAAAATTTTAAAAAAATTTTTATGTTTTTTCCCCCCCCCCCAAAAAAGGGGAAAAACCCCCCCCCAAAAAATTAAAAAAAATTTTTTTAAAAAACCCCCCTTTTGGGAAGGGAAAATTTTTTTTTAAAAAAAAAAAAAGGGGTTTTTTTTTAAAAAAATTTTTTTTCCCAAAAAAAAAAATTTTTTTGGGAAAAAAAAATTCCCAAAAAAAAAAAAAAATTTTTTGGGAAAAAAATTTGTTTTTTTTTTTTTGGGGGGGTTTTTTTTCCTTTTTTTTTTTCCCCCCTTTTCCCCCGGCCCCCCTTTTTTTTTAAAAAAAAAAAAAGGGGGGAAAAAAAGGCACCCCAAAAAAAAAACCAAAAAAAAAAAAAAAAAATTTCCCAAGGGGGTTTAAAAAAAAATTTTTTAAAAAAAGGGGGGTTTTCCCTAAAAAGGCCCTTTTTAAATTTTTTTAAAAACCAACAATATTTTTTTGTTTCTCTATTTTTTGGGCTCCTTACCCTCCCTTTTGGGCCCCAAGCTAAAAACCCCACTCATTCAAAAAATAATAGTTTTTAAATTTTTCAACCTAACCCCGGGGGGCTCTGCATATGCATGTGGGGAATTGAAATGAATGCTAACATCAGCATCTAAGCTCCCTCAAAAGGGTTAAAACCAAAGGCTTCACCAATCACCATTTTTTTCACCCCTTCTGGGTGCTTGATCTAACTTCCTCTTCGGGCTTAAAAAAAACCCAAACCGCTAACTACTGGCGGGGGAGGAATTTCCCCAATTCTCCCCAAACTCCCCAAAAACCTCCGAGGCCCCTGCCTGAAATCTGTCACCCATCGGGTTCCAGTGACCTGCCCAGATACCTCAGTCCTCACCAGCCTAACCAACAGCATCGCTCACAGAATCTGAGGGGTTTACACATTTCAGCGAAACTGGAAGCAGAAATTGAGTAAACGCAGCATCCAGGCAGTCAAATCTAAAAAGTATTTAAAAAACGGGATTTAATTTTTACAAATTGCCCTTTAATCCCAATAAATGGAACCCACAGTTACAGAAAGTTTTTGTAGAAAAAAAAAAATACAATTGTCATGAGATCATGTCCTGTCTTCTTGATTGGAGACATGTCATGTCATTGACAGTTGCAGTTTTGACATGTAAAGGTTAGTCTGTCCATTTTTTCCTGTCTCGGGCCCTTTTATTCCCGGCCAGTGTGTGGTCCTCATAAAAAGAATATCCTACGGCCCCTTTTGGGCCCGGTCAGGACACACAGCCAAACACCGGAAAATGGCAGAGCGGGGCTGCAAAACTTGCAGTCCCTGAAGGAAGCCAATCAAACACAGTGACAAAAAAGATGAAGTAAACAATGACACAATCCATCAATCGGGCCATCAAATGACCAATTATGTACTAAAAACAAAAAGGGGTCTTGTTGGCTGCACAGTGACGACTGTGCCCTGCTGGACTTTCCCTTTTTCAGTAATGGGGACCAACAGAGAGTCAGCGAGGATATCTATGCTCTGATTTTCTGGATTGATTGATTTTATGTTCTGTGTGGTAGGATAACTGTGTTTCAG
>NW_027211566.1:0-3273 GCF_029030835.1 Brachyistius frenatus | reverse complement strand
TGAGATTTGTTCAAATGTGTAAATATCGGTATATATGTCCATATTTTAATAATAGTTTGGCTAAATCTTCTCCCCCAATTGGGGGCTTCTCAGGCTTAAAAGGCTAAGGGCTACAGCCTGCAATAGCTGTCTCAATTTGCTTTGTTATACTTCATCAAATGTTCCCAGTTGGATCCTTGAAAAAAAAAAAAAAAAGAATACTTAAGATTTTTAGCCATTTTGACTGTTCACTGCGTACAGGTGTTTGTTGTGAAGTTTTCAGAATCAATATATCGATTAGAAAACCTCTACAGGTTGGATGAGATGCTAGAAATTTTGATGAAACTTACCAACTGTTGTTTGGTCAGTGGATAATTGCATTTGAGCTTTATCCTCTCCAACAGGTCTAATGACGCTCACATCCTGAACATGCAAATGTTTCTTCCTCAGAATTCAAAACAGCATCCTTCTTTGTTTGTGACTTGTGTTTAGTTACTTAGTCTCGGTATGACCTTTCGTTTGAATACTTTAGGTTTTGAAAAGCAAAGACAAGACAAAGAAAGTAAAGACAATACGGGTATAGCAATGGATATACGTGAAGAGTAAAGACATTACAGGAAATGTGAAAGCAAAAAGGGAAAAGCAAAGACAATAAGGGAAAAGCAAAAGCATTACGGGAAAAGTAAAAACAAACAAACAATCTGAATACTAACATTGATTCATCAATGTAATTTTTTCTTAATATAAAGGGGGAAATGTTGCAAAAATGTCAATAAATAATGTCTCAGTAAAAGGTTTGTTGTTCATTTTTTTCTTTGCTAATCCTAACAACATGTACGCAATAAATAAAGAACAGCACTGACCTGAAATGAGCAGAATTAGACATTTGATTTGGTCCATCGCTGTTGAAAGTTCATTAAAAAAGATGAATGTGCTTAAATGTCTGAGTCTTAGTCACTCTAACAGCTTAATATGAAACATGAAATGCTGATTTATTGATTATGACATAATCCGTCTACCTGAGCATTGTAGAGAGGAAGAGCTGAACCCTTAACTATTCTCCAATAAGAGTCCACTACAATCCCAAATAATTAAATGACTCAAAATACTGAAATTTTATCTTCATCCCATATCCATTTCAGGTTTATAGGAACAACTTCAGGTTAGTCCCCACCCACTTCTAGTCTAAGCCCCACCCCCTCACATAAATCACCAAAACTGAAAAGAGCAACAGGTTTGTTGTTTCAATTTCCAACATCCAGTTCAGTTCAGTTCCAGAACAACAAACAAGATGTTAGAAAATTAAAATACAACCATTTTTATGGAAAATATATAATTAACCAATATCTGCTAATGAGATAGAAAAGTGACAAAATGAAATACTAAATTGAAAGAAAGAATTAGGAAGTTCAGGAAATTTAAAGCTAACTAGTGTTAAAACAGGACTTTTAGGTTGGCAGAGGATCAAATGTTTTATTTTATATATATATATATATATATATATATATATAAATAATAACAGAGTGACGTGCAGACTAGTACAGTAATACTGTTGGTCAGAAATGAGCTCTTAAAGAAGGAGGTTGGCGGCCCTGAAAAGGGCCTTTGGGTTGTTGTTGGACGGACAACGTGAGTTTAACCGCCGAAGCCGTACAGAGTGCGGCCCTGCCTCTTCAGAGCGTAAACCACATCCATGGCGGTCACAGTCTTCCTCTTGGCGTGCTCGGTGTAGGTGACGGCGTCACGGATCACGTTCTCCAGGAACACCTTCAGCACACCGCGGGTCTCCTCGTAGATCAGACCGGAGATACGCTTCACGCCGCCGCGGCGAGCCAGACGGCGGATGGCGGGCTTGGTGATTCCCTGGATGTTATCACGGAGGACTTTCCGGTGCCGCTTAGCGCCTCCTTTACCGAGTCCTTTTCCTCCCTTTCCTCTGCCGCTCATTGTTAATGTTTGAGAGATTAACTGCACAATAAAACTTTCGTCCTGTGATCCTGGTATTTAAAACCTGTCTGAGGACGTGTTAGAAGACAGGGACAGACCCGTCCATCTTCTTCTGTGGACTTTCATGGCGCTCAGAAACAACTGGTTTGGTTGATTGCCGCCACCTACTGACCAACATTAGAAACAGCAGGACTCCTCAAAGACTGAGCGCAGCGGCTCTTTTAAGAACCACCACCCACTCAACTTAAAGAGCTCCTTCCTGTCATTCCTGAAAAGTATTATCCACGTAAAGCAACGGATAAATTCACTGCAACACGTTGATGTTTGCTTCAACCAGGTTCTCGATCTTGAACACTAAATAAATTAAATGCACGTCAAAGTTACCATGAAGTAAAAACGACCTGTGTAGACTTTAGGTTTGAGGATTACCTGTCACGTCACCTTCTCTTCAGATCGCAGCTATCAAAGAGACTTCTTTAAAATTGCTGCCGTGAAACTTCTGACTGCAAATTTTTTGTCTCTTTAGCGACTACAGATAAGATACACTTTGCATTTTTGGATGTCGGCTTTCCATTCGTTTTACATCCTGGAGAAGAAGTATTTCCATGGATCAGTTAACGCAACACATGTATAATGAACCTGCCTGGACCAGTTCTGTATCAAAAGTACAACATCTATTTGAATTTAAGCAAATATTCTCCACAAGAGACAATGCACTGACATTTACCTAAATTCACCCTTTTACACGGTTGTCTGGCAGAGACAGTTCGGTTAACTCCTTTGTTGTCATCAAAATATCAACATATGTGAAAAACTGAATGTTTATTTTTGTAGTGTAAAAACTGAAAATTACTGTTTATATATCTATGATAGAAAGATGTGATCCTTTTATATTTCTTGAGGATAAATGGCTTGTCACACCATATGATGCTTTTATGCCCGATTGGAGAAAAACATTTAAACAGAAAATGATGGCAGGAATAGAAAACAAACATTAACAACATATTTCTTCATGGACAAGATTAATGCCTGTGAGCTGCAGTCTGACAAATAGTTTTCAAGATTTGTTTTTAATTTGTCAACTACTCATTTATTGATTTAGAAAACTGTACAGCTATCCGTGTACAGGCAGAGACGGGGTCTGCTTTTAATCAAACATATTTTTCATGCCATATCCTAATTAAATCTTAGCATAAGTTTGTAAAAAAATATGCATCACTGAGTCGGTAAAATGTGTTTTGCCTTTGTTCGTGGGGTTGATTAATTAATCTCTAAATCTCAGGTTCTAGTGCACCATTATCTGTATTTAGAGCCTTAATCAGAGGGGGCGGGGCTTAGACCAGAAGT
>NW_027211565.1:0-3369 GCF_029030835.1 Brachyistius frenatus | reverse complement strand
TATGGAAAATGGGATAAACTACATGGCCAAAGTAGTTTCAAGCCACCTTGGGTGGACAATTTCACAGGAAACAGGCTTTTTAAAAAAAACAGCCTTATCTCAGCGACAGAAGCTCAAATACAGCATAAAATTGAATTACATTGCCACGGTTTAAACTAAGTGTTTACGAACAAATTTCTTCATCAGTGCTATGGAAAATGGGAAAAACTACATGGCCAAAGTAGTTTCAAGCCACCTTGGGTGGACAATTTCACAGGAAACAGGCTGTTTAAAAAAACAGCCTTATCTCAGCGACAGAAGCTCAAATACAGCATAAAATTGAATTACATTGCCACGGTTTAAACTAAGTGTTTACGAACAAATTTCTTCATCAGTGCTATGGAAAATGGGATAAACTACATGGTCAAAGTAGTTTCAAGCCACCTTGGGTGGACAATTTCACAGGAAACACGCTATTTAAAAAACAGCCTTATCTCAGCGACAGAAGCTCAAATACAGCATAAAATTGAATTACAGGGTCACGGTTTAAACTAAGTGTTTAGGAACAAATTTCTTCATCAGTACTATGGCAAATTGGATAAACTACATGCCCAAAGTGGTTTCAAGCCACTTTCTGTCTGCAATTTCACAGAAAACAGCATTTCAAGGCTCACTTTCTCAGGCCTAATGTAAAACTGCATTACAGTGCCACGGCTTAAACTAAGTGTTTACGAACAAATTTCTTAATCAGTGATTTGGAAAATGGGATAAACTACATGGCCAAAGTAGTTTCAAGCCACCTTGGGTGGACAATTTCACAGGAAACACGCTATTTAAAAAACAGCCTTATCTCAGCGACAGAAGCTCAAATACAGCATAAAATTGAATTACAGTGCCACGGCTTAAACTAAGTGTTTACGAACAAATTTCTTCATCAGTGCTATGGAAAATGGGGTAAACTAGATGGTCAAAGTGGTTTCAAGCCACTTTGGGTGGACAATATCACAGGAAACACGCTATTTAAAAAACAGCCTTATCTCAGCGAACAGAAGCTCAAATACAGCATAAAATTGAATTACAGTGCCACGGCTTAAACTAAGTGTTTAGGAACAAATTTCTTCATCAGTACTATGGCAAATGGGATAAACTACATGGCCAAAGTGGTTTCAAGCCACTTTCTGTCTGCAATTTCACAGAAAACAGCATTTCAAGGCTCACTTTCTCAGGCCTAATGTAAAACTGCATTACAGTGCCACGGCTTAAACTAAGTGTTTACGAACAAATTTCTTAATCAGTGCTATGGAAAATGGGATAAACTACATGGCCAAAGTAGTTTCAAGCCACCTTGGGTGGACAATTTCACAGGAAACACGCTATTATCTCAGCGACAGAAGCTCAAATACAGCATAAAATTGAATTACATTGCCACGGTTTAAACTAAGTGTTTACGAACAAATTTCTTCATCAGTGCTATGGAAAATGGGATAAACTACATGGCCAAAGTAGTTTCAAGCCACCTTGGGTGGACAATTTCACAGGAAACACGCTATTTAAAAAACAGCCTTATCTCAGCGACAGAAGCTCAAATACAGCATAAAATTGAATTACATTGCCACGGTTTAAACTAAGTGTTTAGGAACAAATTTCTTCATCAGTACTATGGCAAATATAAACTACATGTGGTTTCAAGCCACTTTCTGTCTGCAATTTCACAGAAAACAGCATTTCAAGGCTCATTTCTCAGGCCTAATGTAAAACTACATTACAGTGCCACGGCTTAAACTAAGTGTTTACGAACAAATTTCTTAATCAGTGCTATGGAAAATGGGATAAACTACATGGCCAAAGTGGTTTCAAGCCACTTTGGTCTGCAATTTCACAGGAAACACAGCATTTAAAAAACAGCCTTATCTCAGCTCAGAAGCTCAAATGCATAAAATTGAATTACAGTGCCACGGCTTAAACTAAGTGTTTACGAACAAATTTCTTCATCAGTGCTATGGAAAATGGGGTAAACTAGATGGTCAAAGTGGTTTCAAGCCACTTTGGGTGGACAATATCACAGGAAACACGCTATTTAAAAAACAGCCTTATCTCAGCGAACAGAAGCTCAAATACAGCATAAAATTGAATTACAGTGCCACGGCTTAAACTAAGTGTTTAGGAACAAATTTCTTCATCAGTACTATGGCAAATGGGATAAACTACATGGCCAAAGTGGTTTCAAGCCACCTTCTGTCTGCAATTTCACAGAAAACAGCATTTAAAGGCTCACTTTCTCAGGCCTAATGTAAAACTACATTACAGTGCCACGGCTTAAACTAAGTGTTTAGGAACAAATTTCTTCATCAGTACTATGGCAAATGGGATAAACTACATGGCCAAAGTGGTTTCAAGCCACTTTCTGTCTGCAATTTCACAGAAAACAGCATTTCAAGGCTCACTTTCTCAGGCCTAATGTAAAACTACATTACAGTGCCACGGCTTAAACTAAGTGTTTACGAACAAATTTCTTCATCAGTGCTATGGAAAATGGGATAAACTAGATGGTCAAAGTGGTTTCAAGCCACTTTGGGTGGACAATATCACAGGAAACACGCTATTTAAAAAACAGCCTTATCTCAGCGACAGAAGCTCAAATTCAGCATAAAATTGAATTACAGTGTCACGGTTTAAACTAAGTGTTTAGGAACAAATTTCTTCATCAGTACTATGGCAAATTGGATAAACTACATGCCCAAAGTGGTTTCAAGCCACTTTGTGTCTGCAATTTCACAGAAAACAGCATTTAAAGGCTCACTTTCTCAGGCCTAATGTAAAACTACATTACAGTGCCACGGCTTAAACTAAGTGTTTACGAACAAATTTCTTAATCAGTGCTATGGAAAATGGGATAAACTACATGGCCAAAGTAGTTTCAAGCCACCTTGGGTGGACAATTTCACAGGAAACAGGCTGTTTAAAAAAACAGCCTTATCTCAGCGACAGAAGCTCAAATACAGCATAAAATTGAATTACATTGCCACGGTTTAAACTAAGTGTTTACGAACAAATTTCTTCATCAGTGCTATGGAAAATGGGATAAACTACATGGTCAAAGTAGTTTCAAGCCACCTTGGGTGGACAATTTCACAGGAAACACGCTATTTAAAAAACAGCCTTATCTCAGCGACAGAAGCTCAAATTCAGCATAAAATTGAATTACAGTGTCACGGTTTAAACTAAGTGTTTAGGAACAAATTTCTTCATCAGTACTATGGCAAATGGGATAAACTACATGGCCAAAGTGGTTTCAAGCCACTTTCTGTCTGCAATTTCACAGAAAACAGCATTTCAAGGCTCACTTTCTCAGGCCTAATGTAAAACTGCATTACAGTGCCACGGCTTAAA
>NW_027211564.1:0-3389 GCF_029030835.1 Brachyistius frenatus | reverse complement strand
ACCCGGGTTTTTTTTTGGGGAAATTTAAAAATTTTAAAACCCCCCCCAAATCGAAATTTTTTTGGATTTTTTAAAAAAAAAAAAACCCCCAAAAAAAATTTTCCCAAAAAAAATTTTTTTTTTTGGGGAAACCCCCCCCAAATTTAAAAATTTTCCCAAAATTTTCCAAAAAATTTTTTTTTAAAAGGGGGTTTTTAAAAAA
Source organism: Brachyistius frenatus (assembly GCF_029030835.1). Taxonomy (NCBI): domain Eukaryota; kingdom Metazoa; phylum Chordata; class Actinopteri; family Embiotocidae; genus Brachyistius; species Brachyistius frenatus. Next base: position 3,187 of record NW_027211564.1, on the reverse strand, counting down.
ATTTTTTTTTCCCCTTTTAAATTTAAAATTTTTTTTTTTGGGGGAAAAAAATTTTTTTTAAAAAAATTGATAAAAAAAAAAGGGGGTTTTTTGGGGGAAAATTAAGGGGGTTTTTGAAGGGGGGGGTTTTTTTTTTTGGGGGGAAATTTTAAAACCCTTTTTTTCCAAAAAGGGCCCCCCCCCAAAAAAGGGGGGGGGGGGGAAAAAAAATTGGGAATTTTTAAAAAAAAAAAAAAAAGGGGGGGGGCCCAAAAAAAAAAGGGGGGGGGGGTTGGGGGGCCCCTTTTTTAAAAATTTTTTGGGGGGCCCCCCGGGGGGGGAAAAAAAAAAAAAAGGGGGGGGCCCCCCTTTTTTTTTTGGGGGTTTTTTTCAAATTTTTTATTGGTTTTTTACCCCCAAAAATAAAATTTTTAAAATTTTAAAAAAAAAAAAAGGGGAAAAAAAAAAATTTTTTTTTTTTTTAAAAAAAATGCCCCCCCTTTACCCCCCTTTTTTTTTAAAAAAAAAATTTTTTTTTCCCCCCAAAACCTTTTTTTTTTTAAAATTTTAAAAAAATTTTTTTTTTTCCCCCCCTTTTTTAAAAAGGGGGGTTTAAAAAAAAAAAAAGGGGGGGGGAAAAATAAAAAAAAATGGGCCCCAAAATTTTTTTTTAAGGGGTTTTTGGGTTTTAAAAAAAAAAAAAAAAAAATCCGTTTCCTTTTTTTTTTTTTAAAAAAATTTTTTTTTTTTTTAAAATTTTGGGGGTTTTTTAAAAAAAACCCTTTTTTTTTTTTTAAAAAAAAAAAAAAACCCCCCCCGGGGTTTTTTTTTTTTTTTAAAAAAATTTTTTTTTTAAAAAAAAAAAAATTTTTTAAAATGTTTTTTTTTAAAAAAATTTAAAAAATTTTTTTTGGGTTTTTGTTTTTTTTTTTTAAAAAAAAACCCCCCCCAAGGGCCCCCTTTTTTAAAATTTTCCCCCCCCTTTCCCCCGGGGAAAAAAATTTTTAAAAAAAAATTTTTTGGGGGGGGGGGTTTTTTAAAAAAAAATTTTTTAATTTTTTTAAAAAAAAATTTTTGGGGGAAAATTTTAAACCCGGAAAAAATTTTTTTTAAAAAAATAAAAAAAAAATTTTGGGGAAAAACCCCCCAAAAAAATTTTTTTAAAAAACAACAAAAAAAAAAAATTTTTTTAAAAAAAAAAATTTTTTTTAAAACCCCCCCCAAATTTTAAAAAAACTTTCCCCGGGAAAAATTGGGGGGAAACCGGGGGTTTTTTTTAAAAATTTTTTAAAAACCCCAAAAAAAATTTTTTTGGGAAAAAACCAAAAGCCCCCAAAAAAGGGAAAAATTCCCCTTTTAAAAACCCCTTTTCCCCAAAAACCATTTTTTTTTTTTTTAAAAGGGGGAAAAAAAATTTAAAAATTTAAAAACCCCCCCCAAAGACCCCCAAAAAAAAAAAATTTAAAAAAACCCCTTTTTGGGGTTTTCCCTTGAAAAAAAAAAAACCCGGGGGGGGTTTTTCCCCAAAAAAAATTTTTTTAAAAAAAAAATTTTTTTAAAAAAAAAAAAAAAAAAAAAAATTTTTTTTTTTTTTTTGCAAATTTTTTTTTTTTAAAAAAAAAACCGCCCCCTTTTAAAAAAATTGTGGGGGTTTTTGGGGGGGTTTTGTTTTTTTTTTTTTTTTTTTTTTTTTTTTGGGGGGGGGGGGTTTTTGTTTTTTAAAATTTGGGGCCCAAAACCAAATTTAAAAAAATTTGGGAATTTTTAAAAAAAACCCAGTTTTTTGGGGGGAAAAAAAAAATTTTTTTTTTTTTAAAAAAAAAAATTTTTTTAAAAAAAATTTAAAAAATTTAAAAAAAAAATTTTTTTAATTTTTTTAAATTTTTTTTGGGGGGGGGTTTTTCCCCCCTTTTAAAATTTAAAATTTCCCCTTTTTAAATTAGGTTTTTAAAAAATTTTTTTTCCCCCTTTAAAAAAAAAAAGGGGGGAAACCCCCCCGGGCCCGGGTTAATTTTTTTTGGGGGGGGCCCCCTTTTGGGAAAAAAAATTTTAAAAAAACTTAAAAAAAAAAAACCCCCCCAAAAAAACCCCCCCCCCAAAAAAAAACAAAAACCCCCCCCCCAAAATTTTTTTTTTTTAAAAAAACCCCTTTTAAAAAAAATTTTTAAAAAAATTTCCCCAAAAAAAAAAATTTTTTTTTTTAAAAGGGTTTTTTTCCCCCAAAAAAAAAAAAATTTTTGGAAAAAAACTTTGTTTAAATTTAAAAAAAAAAATTTTTTTTAAAAAAAGGGGGAAATACCAAAAAAAAAGGGGTTTTTTTTTTTGGGGTTGGGAAAAAAAAAAAATTTTTTTTTAAAAAAAAAAAAAATTTTTTAAAAAAAAAAAGGGGTTTTTTTTTTTTTTTTAAAAATTAAAAAAAATTGGAAAGGTTTTTTAAAAAAAAACATTTTTTAAAAAAAAAACCCCGAAAAAAAAAGGGGGTTTTTTTTTTAAAAATTTTTTTTTTTTGGGAAAAAAATTTTAAAAATTTTTAAAAAAAAAAACCCCCCAAAAAAAAAAAATTTTTTTTTTGGTTTTTTCCCCCAAAAAAAATTTTTTTAAAACCCTTTAAAAAACCGGGAAACCCCTTTTAAAATTTTTTAAAATTTTTTTTTTAAAAAAAAATTTTTGGTTTGTTTTTTTAAAAAACCCCACCCCAATTTTTTAAAAAATTTTTTTTTTTGGGTTTTCCCAAAAAAATTTTTTTTTAAAAAGGCTTTTTTCCCCTTTTCCCCAAAACCCCCCCAAAAAAAAATTTTTTTAAAAAAAAAGGGGGGGTTTTTTTCCCCTTTTTTTTTTTTTAAAATTTTTTTTTAAAAAAATTTAAAAAAAAGGGTTTTTTTTTTTTTTTAAAAAATTCCAAAATGGGGGAAAAACCCCCCCCTTTAAAAAAAAAGGGGAAATTTTTTTTTTTTTTTTCCCCCAAAAAAAAACCCCAAAAACCCTTTTTTTTAATTTTTTAATTTTTTTGTTTGAAAAATTTTAAAAAAAAAAACCAAAAAAAATTTTTCCCTTTAAAAAAAAAAAAATTTTTTTTTTTTTTTTTTTAAAAAATTTTAAAAAGGGAAAAAAAAAAATTTTTTTAAAAGGGGGGTTTTTTTTAATTTTTTTTTGGGGGAAAAAAAACCAAAAAAAAATTTTTTTTAAAAAATTTTTTTAAAAAAAAAAA
>NW_027211563.1:0-3396 GCF_029030835.1 Brachyistius frenatus | reverse complement strand
AAAACAGCCTTATCTCAGCGAGAGAAGCTCAAAAAACAGCATAAAACTGCATTACAGTGCCACGGCTTAAACTAAGTGTTTACGAACAAAGTTTCATACTCAGAACTATGGAGGGATATACTACATGGGCAAAGTGGTTTCAAGTCACTTTGTGTGGACAATTTCACAGGAAACACAATGTTTCAAAAGCAGCCTTATCTCAGCAGAAAACTCAAAAACAGCATTTCAACAAACAAGTTTCATACTCAGAACTATCATGGGCAAAGTGGTTTCAAGTCACTTTGTGTGGACAATTTCACAGGAAACACAATGTTTCAAAAACAGCCATATCTCAGCAGAGCTCAAAAACAGCAAAAACTGCATTACAGTGCCACGCTTAAACTAAGTGTTTAAAAACAAGTTTCATACTCAGAACTATGGGAAATGGGATAGAATACATGAACAAAGTGGTTTCAAGTCACTTTGTGTGGACAATCTCACAGGAAACACAATGTTTCAAAAACAGCCTTATCTCAGAGAGAAGCTCAAAAACAGCATAAAACTGCATTACAGTGCCACGGCTTAAACTAAGTGTTTAAAAACAAGTTTCATACTCAGAACTATGGGAAATGGGATACACTACATGGGCAAAGTGGTTTCAAGTCACTTTGTGTGGACAATTTCACAGGAAACACAATGTTTCAAAAACAGCCTTATCTCAGCGAGAAAGCTCAAAAACAGCATAAAACTGCATTACAGTGCCACGGCTTAAACCACGTGTTTACAAACAAGTTTCATACTCAGAACTATGGGAAATGGGATACACTACATGGGCAAAGTGGTTTCAAGTCACTTTGTGTGGACAATTTCACAGGAAACACAATGTTTCAAAAACAGCCTTATCTCAGCGAGAGAAGCTCAAAAACAGCATAAAACTGCATTACAGTGCCACGGCTTAAACTAAGTGTTTACGAACAAACAGCAAAACGGCTTAAACTAAGTGTTTAAAAACAAGTTTCATACTCAGAACTATGGGAAATGGGATAGAATACATGAACAAAGTGGTTTCAAGTCACTTTGTGTGGACAATTTCACAGGAAACACAATGTTTCAAAACAGCCTTATCTCAGCGAGAGAAGCTCAAAAACAGCATAAAACTGCATTACAGTGCCACGGCTTAAACCACGTGTTTACAAACAAGTTTCATACTCAGAACTATGGGAAATGGGATACACTACATGGGCAAAGTGGTTTCAAGTCACTTTGTGTGGACAATTTCACAGGAAACACAATGTTTCAAAAACAGCCTTATCTCAGCGAGAGAAGCTCAAAAACAGCATAAAACTGCATTACAGTGCCACGGCTTAAACCACCTGTTTACAAACAAGTTTCATACTCAGAACTATGGGAAATGGGATACACTACATGGGCAAAGTGGTTTCAAGTCACTTTGTGTGGACAATTTCACAGGAAACACAATGTTTCAAAAACAGCCTTATCTCAGCGAGAGAAGCTCAAAAACAGCATAAAACTGCATTACAGTGCCACGGCTTAAACCACCTGTTTACAAACAAGTTTCATACTCAGAACTATGGGAAATGGGATACACTACATGGGCAAAGTGGTTTCAAGTCACTTTGTGTGGACAATTTCACAGGAAACACAATGTTTCAAAAACAGCCTTATCTCAGCGAGAGAAGCTCAAAAACAGCATAAAACTGCATTACAGTGCCACGGCTTAAACCACGTGTTTACAAACAAGTTTCATACTCAGAACTATGGGAAATGGGATACACTACATGGGCAAAGTGGTTTCAAGTCACTTTGTGTGGACAATTTCACAGGAAACACAATGTTTCAAAAACAGCCTTATCTCAGCGAGAGAAGCTCAAAAACAGCATAAAACTGCATTACAGTGCCACGGCTTAAACCACCTGTTTACAAACAAGTTTCATACTCAGAACTATGGGAAATGGGATACACTACATGGGCAAAGTGGTTTCAAGTCACTTTGTGTGGACAATTTCACAGGAAACACAATGTTTCAAAAACAGCCTTATCTCAGCGAGAGAAGCTCAAAAACAGCATAAAACTGCATTACAGTGCCACGGCTTAAACCACGTGTTTACAAACAAGTTTCATACTCAGAACTATGGGAAATGGGATACACTACATGGGCAAAGTGGTTTCAAGTCACTTTGTGTGGACAATTTCACAGGAAACACAATGTTTCAAAAACAGCCTTATCTCAGCGAGAGAAGCTCAAAAACAGCATAAAACTGCATTACAGTGCCACGGCTTAAACCACCTGTTTACAAACAAGTTTCATACTCAGAACTATGGGAAATGGGATACACTACATGGGCAAAGTGGTTTCAAGTCACTTTGTGTGGACAATTTCACAGGAAACACAATGTTTCAAAAACAGCCTTATCTCAGCGAGAGAAGCTCAAAAACAGCATAAAACTGCATTACAGTGCCACGGCTTAAACCACGTGTTTACAAACAAGTTTCATACTCAGAACTATGGGAAATGGGATACACTACATGGGCAAAGTGGTTTCAAGTCACTTTGTGTGGACAATTTCACAGGAAACACAATGTTTCAAAAACAGCCTTATCTCAGCGAGAGAAGCTCAAAAACAGCATAAAACTGCATTACAGTGCCACGGCTTAAACCACGTGTTTAAAAACAAGTTTCATACTCAGAACTATGGGAAATGGGATACACTACATGGGCAAAGTGGTTTCAAGTCACTTTGTGTGGACAATTTCACAGGAAACACAATGTTTCAAAAACAGCCTTATCTCAGCGAGAGAAGCTCAAAAACAGCATAAAACTGCATTACAGTGCCACGGCTTAAACTAAGTGTTTAAAAACAAGTTTCATACTCAGAACTTTGGCAAATGGGATAGAATACATGAACAAAGTGGTTTCAAGTCACTTAGTGTGGACAATCTCACAGGAAACACAATGTTTCAAAAACAGCCTTATCTCAGCGAGAGAAGCTCAAAAACAACATAAAACTGCATTACAGTGCCACGGCTTAAACCACGTGTTTAAAAACAAGTTTCATACTCAGAACTATGGGAAATGGGATACACTACATGGGCAAAGTGGTTTCAAGTCACTTTGTGTGGACAATTTCACAGGAAACACAATGTTTCAAAAACAGCCTTATCTCAGCGAGAGAAGCTCAAAAACAACATAAAACTGCATTACAGTGCCACGGCTTAAACCACGTGTTTACAAACAAGTTTCATACTCAGAACTATGGGAAATGGGATACACTACATGGGCAAAGTGGTTTCAAGTCACTTTGTGTGGACAATTTCACAGGAAACACAATGTTTCAAAAACAGCCTTATCTCAGCGAGAGAAGCTCAAAAACAACATAAAACTGCATTACAGTGCCA
>NW_027211562.1:0-3503 GCF_029030835.1 Brachyistius frenatus | reverse complement strand
GACATGCTATAGTATGACTTTTTGGTCATATTTTAGACGACATGCTATAGTATGACTTTTTCATCATATTTTAGACGACATGCTATAGTATGACTTTTTCATCATATTTTAGACGACATGCTATAGTATGACTTTTTCATTATATTTTAGGACGACATGCTATAGTATGACTTTTTGGTCATATTTTAGGACGACATGCTATAGTATGACTTTTTCATCATATTTTAGACGACATGCTATAGTATGACTTTTTGGTCATATTTTAGACGACATGCTATAGTATGACTTTTTTTTCATATTTTAGACGACATGCTATAGTATGACTTTTTCATCATATTTTAGACGACATGCTATAGTATGACTTTTTGGTCATATTTTAGACGACATGCTATAGTATGACTTTTTGGTCATATTTTAGACGACATGCTATAGTATGACTTTTTCATCATATTTTAGACGACATGCTATAGTATGACTTTTTCATCATATTTTAGACGACATGCTATAGTATGACTTTTTGGTCATATTTTAGACGACATGCTATAGTATGACTTTTTCATCATATTTTAGACGACATGCTATAGTATGACTTTTTGGTCATATTTTAGACGACATGCTATAGTATGACTTTTTCATCATATTTTAGACGACATGCTATAGTATGACTTTTTCATCATATTTTAGACGACATGCTATAGTATGACTTTTTGGTCATATTTTAGACGACATGCTATAGTATGACTTTTTCATCATATTTTAGACGACATGCTATAGTATGACTTTTTCATCATATTTTAGACGACATGCTATAGTATGACTTTTTGGTCATATTTTAGACGACATGCTATAGTATGACTTTTTCATCATATTTTAGACGACATGCTATAGTATGACTTTTTGGTCATATTTTAGACGACATGCTATAGTATGACTTTTTCATCATATTTTAGACGACATGCTATAGTATGACTTTTTCAATCATATTTTAGACGACATGCTATAGTATGACTTTTTCATCATATTTTAGACGACATGCTATAGTATGACTTTTTCATCATATTTTAGACGACATGCTATAGTATGACTTTTTCATCATATTTTAGACGACATGCTATAGTATGACTTTTTCATCATATTTTAGACGACATGCTATAGTATGACTTTTTCATCATATTTTAGACGACATGCTATAGTATGACTTTTTCATCATATTTTAGACGACATGCTATAGTATGACTTTTTCATCATATTTTAGACGACATGCTATAGTATGACTTTTTCATCATATTTTAGACGACATGCTATAGTATGACTTTTTCATCATATTTTAGACGACATGCTATAGTATGACTTTTTGGTCATATTTTAGACGACATGCTATAGTATGACTTTTTGGTCATATTTTAGACGACATGCTATAGTATGACTTTTTCATCACATGCTATAGTATGACTTTTTTATTATTTTAGACGACATGCTATAGTATGACTTTTTTTTGTCATATTTTAGCTATAGTATGACTTTTTCATCATATTTTAGACGACATGCTATAGTATGACTTTTTCATCATATTTTAGACGACATGCTATAGTATGACTTTTTCATCATATTTTAGACGACATGCTATAGTATGACTTTTTCATCATATTTTAGACGACATGCTATAGTATGACTTTTTCATCATATTTTAGACGACATGCTATAGTATGACTTTTTTTAGGTCATATTTTAGACGACATGCTATAGTATGACTTTTTTCATCATATTTTAGACGACATGCTATAGTATGACTTTTTCATCATATTTTAGACGACATGCTATAGTATGACTTTTTCATCATATTTTAGACGACATGCTATAGTATGACTTTTTCATCATATTTTAGACGACATGCTATAGTATGACTTTTTCATCATATTTTAGACGACATGCTATAGTATGACTTTTTCATCATATTTTAGACGACATGCTATAGTATGACTTTTTCATCATATTTTAGACGACATGCTATAGTATGACTTTTTCATCATATTTTAGACGACATGCTATAGTATGACTTTTTCATCATATTTTAGACGACATGCTATAGTATGACTTTTTTTTCATCATATTTTAGACGACATGCTATAGTATGACTTTTTCATCATATTTTAGACGACATGCTATAGTATGACTTTTTCATCATATTTTAGACGACATGCTATAGTATGACTTTTTCATCATATTTTTTTCAGACGACATGCTATAGTATGACTTTTTCATCATATTTTAGACGACATGCTATAGTATGACTTTTTCATCATATTTTAGACGACATGCTATAGTATGACTTTTTCATCATATTTTAGACGACATGCTATAGTATGACTTTTTCATGCATATTTTTTTCAGATATTTTAGACGACATGCTATAGTATGACTTTTTCATCATATTTTAGACGACATGCTATAGTATGACTTTTTTATCATATTTTAGACGACATGCTATAGTATGACTTTTTCATCATATTTTAGACGACATGCTATAGTATGACTTTTTCATCATATTTTAGACGACATGCTATAGTATGACTTTTTCAATCATATTTTAGACGACATGTTATAGTATGACTTTTTCATCATATTTTAGACGACATGCTATAGTATGACTTTTTCATCATATTTTAGACGACATGCTATAGTATGACTTTTTCATCATATTTTAGACGACATGCTATAGTATGACTTTTTCATCATATTTTAGACGACATGCTATAGTATGACTTTTTCATCATATTTTAGACGACATGCTATAGTATGACTTTTTCATCATATTTTAGACGACATGCTATAGTATGACTTTTTCATCATATATTTTAGACGACATGCTATAGTATGACTTTTTTATCATATTTTAGACGACATGCTATAGTATGACTTTTTCATCATATTTTAGACGACATGCTATAGTATGACTTTTTTATCATATTTTAGACGACATGCTATAGTATGACTTTTTCATCATATTTTAGACGACATGCTATAGTATGACTTTTTCATCATATTTTAGACGACATGCTATAGTATGACTTTTTCATCATATTTTAGACGACATGCTATAGTATGACTTTTTCATCATATTTTAGACGACATGCTATAGTATGACTTTTTTATCATATTTTAGACGACATGCTATAGTATGACTTTTTCATCATATTTTAGACGACATGCTATAGTATGACTTTTTCAATCATATTTTAGACGACATGCTATAGTATGACTTTTTCATCATATTTTAGACGACATGCTATAGTATGACTTTTTTATCATATTTTAGACGACATGCTATAGTATGACTTTTTGGTCATATTTTAGACGACATGCTATAGTATGACTTTTTCATCATATTTTAGACGACATGCTATAGTATGACTTTTTCATCATATTTTAGACGACATGCTATAGTATGACTTTTTCATCATATTTTAGACGACATGCTATAGTATGACTTTTTTATCATATTT
>NW_027211560.1:0-3569 GCF_029030835.1 Brachyistius frenatus | reverse complement strand
AAAAAAAAAATTTTTTAATTAAAAGAAAAAAAAAAAAAAAACCCCCCTTTTTTTTAAGGGGAAATTTATTTAAAAATTTAATTCCTTTTTTGGGGAAAAAAAAATTTTTTTAAAAAAGGAAAGTAATTTTTAAAAACGGGGAAAATTTTAAAAAAAAAAAAGGGGGAAATGGGGGGGGAAAAGGGGGGTTTTTTTTTGGGGAAAAAAAAAAGGGCCCCAAAAAAAGGGGAAAAAATTTTTTTTAAAAAAAAAAAACATTTTTTTTTTCCCGGGTTTTAAAAAAAAAAAATTTTTTTTAAAAAAAAAGGGGGTTTTTTTAAAAAACCCCAAAAAATTTTTTTAAATAAAAAAAAAAAAAAAAGGGGGAAAAAATTTCTTTTTTTAAAAAATTTTTGGGAAATTTTTAAAAAAAAAAAAAAAAAAAAAAAAAGGGGGGAGTTTCCCGGGGGAAAAAGGGGTTTAAAAGGGGAAAAATTTGGGCAAAAATTTTCCTCTTTTAAACCCCCCCCCCTTTTTTTTTTCCCCCCCCTTTTTTAAAAAAACCCGGGGAAAAAAAACCCCCCCCCCTTTTTTTTAAAAAAAAGGGGGGGGTTTTTTTTTTTGGGGGTTTTTTTTAAAAAAAAAAAAGGGGGCCCGGGAAAAAGGAAAAAAACCCCGGGGCCTTTTTTTTTCCCCCTTTAAACCCTTTTAAACCCCCGGGAAACCCCCCCCCTTTTTTTTTTTAAAAATTTTTTTTTATTTTTTTTATTTTTTAAAAAAAAAAATTTTTTCCCTAATTTTTAAATTTAAAAATTTTTTAAAAAAAAAAAAAAAATTTTTTTCCCCCCCAAAAAAATTTTTTTTTCCCCTTTCCCCCCCCGGGCCCAAAAAAAATTTTTTTTTCCCCTTTTTAAAAAAACCCAAAAATTCTTTCCCCTTGTTTGTTTTTTTAAAAAAAATTTTTAAAAAGAAAAAAATTTTGGGCCCTTTTTTTTTTTTTTAAAACCCCCAAAAAAAACCCTTTCCACCCCGGGCCCCCCTTTTTTTAAAAAAAAAAGGGGGGGGGCCCCCCTTTTTTAAAAAATTTTTTTCCCCTTTTTAAAAAAATTTTTTTTTTTTTTTAAAAAAAAAATTTTTTTCCCAAACCCCCTTTTTTTAAGTTTTTAAAATTTTCCTTTTTTTTTTTTTGGGGGAAAAAAAAAAAGGGGAAAAACCCCTTTTTGGTTTTTGGGTTTTTGGAACCCAAAAAAAAAAAAAAACCCCCAAAAAAAAAAAAACCCAGCCCTTTTTTTTCCCTTCAATTTTTTTTCAAACCTTTAAAAAATTTTTTTCCCCCCCCCCCCCTTTTTTTTTTGGCCGGGGGCCCCCCCCGGGCCAAAAAATTCCCCCCAAAAAAACCCCCCAAACCCAACCCCCAAATTTTTTTGGGGGGGGGGGGCCCCCCCGGGGGGCCCCCAACCCGGGCCCCTTTACCCCGGGGCCCCAAGGGTTTTTAGGGGGGTTTTTTCCCCCCCTTGCCCCCCCCCCCTTTTTTTCCTGGGGGGCCCAAAATTTAAACCCGGGGGGCCCCCCAAAAAATTTTCAAAAACCCGGGGGGAAAAAAAAAGGGAAAAAAAAAAACCCCCCCCTTTTAAAAAAACCACCCGGGGAAAAAAAAATTTTTTTTTTTTATTTTTAAGTGTTTTTCCCCCCTTTTTTAATCCTTTTTTTTTCCCCCCCCCCTTTTTTTAAAAAAAATTCCCCCCTTTAAAAAAGCGGGGAAAAAAAAAAAAAAAAAATTTTTTTTAAAAAAAAAAACCCAAACCCCCCCCTTTTCCCCAAAAAAAGGGAAATTGGGGGAATAAAAATTTTTTTTTTAAGGGGGGGGTTTAAAAAAACCCCAAATTTTGGGGCCCCCTTTAAATTTTTTTAAAAAAAATTTTAAAAATTTTTTAAAATTTGAAAAAAATTTTTTTTTCCCTTTTTTAATTTTTTTTTTTTTTCCCCCCCCAAAAAAAAAATTTTTTTAAACCCCCAAAAATTTTTTTTTTTTCCCCCCAAAAAAATTTCCAAAAAAAAAAAAAAAAAACCCCCCTTTTTTTTTAAAAAAACCCGGAAAAAAAAAATTTTTTTTCCCTTTTTAAAAAATTTTTTTTTGGCCCATTTTTTTTTTTTTTTTTCCCCCTTGTGGGAAAATTTCCCCCTTTTTAAAAAAAATTTTGGGGGTTTTTGGGTTGGGGGGTTTTTGGGTTGGGGGGCCCTTTGGGGAAAACCCACCCCCAAAACCCCCAAAACCCGGGAACCCAAAATTTTTTTTTTAAAAGAAGGGGGGGGGGGAAAAAAAAAAAAGGGGGGGGGAAAATTTTTGGGGTTTTAAATTTTTTTTTTTGGGGGGAAAATTTTAAAAAATTTTGGGGGGGGTTTTTAAAATTTTTGGGGAAAAAAAAGGGGGAAAAAAAATTTTTTTTCCTTCCCCAAATTTTTTTGGGGGGCCCCCGGTTTTTTTTTTTGGGGGTTTTTTGGTTTTTTTAAAAAAAACCCCCGGGGGTTTTTTTGGGGGGTTTTTCCCCCCCCTTTTTTTTTAAATTTAAAATTTTTTGGGTTTGGTTTAAAAATTTTAAAAAGGAAAAATTTCCCCCTTTTAAAAAAACCCCCTTTTTAAAAATTTTTTTTGGTTTTAAAAAAAAATTTTTTTTTAAAAAATTTTTTTTAAAAAACAGGGGGGGGAAAATTTTAAAAAAAAAAGGGCCCGGGGGCCCCTTAAAAACTTTTTTTTTTTTTTTTTAAAAAAAACCCTTTAAATTTTTTTTTTGTTTTTTTAAAATTTTTTTTTTTTTTAAAAAAGATGGGGTTTTCCTTTAAAAAAAAAAAACCCCGGGGGCCCTTTGGGGGATGGGGAAAAAAATTTTTTTAAATTTTTTTAAAAAAAAAACCCCCCCTTTTTTTTAACCCTTTTTTTAAAAAAGGGGGGGGGGAAAAAAAAAAAAAAACCGGGGAAAAAAGGGACAATTTTTTGGGGGTTTTAAAAAAATTTTTGAAAAGGGGGTTTTTTTTGGGGGGTTTAAAAAATTGGAAAAAAAATTTTCCCAAAACTTTTTCCCCCGGAAAAATTTTTTGGGCCCCCCGGGTTTCCCTTTTGGGGGCCCCCCAAAAAAAAAAGGGGGCCCCCCTTTTTTTTAAATTTTTTTTTTTTTGGGAAAGGGGGAAAAACCCCAAAGGGGAAAAAGGGGTTTTTAAAAAAAATTTTTAAAAGGGGGGGAAAACCCCCAAACCTTCCACCCAAAAAACCCCAAACCCGGGTTAAAGGACCCTTTTTTTTTTTTTTTTTTTGGGGGGGGGGGGGGGGTTTTTTTTTTTTCCCCTTTTTTAAAAATTTTCCTTTTAAAAAAAAAGGAAACCCCAAGGTTTTTCCCCACCCAAAAAAAACCTTTTTTTTTTGGAAAAACCCGGGGGGGGGAAAAAAACCCCTTTTTTTGGGGGAAAAAAAAAAAATTTTTTTTTCCCCCCTTTTTTTTTTAAAAAAATTTAAAAAAGGAAAAATTTGGGGTTTGGAAGGAAAAAAATTTTAAAAAAATTTTTTCCCTTTAAGGGACGGGGGAAAAAACCAAGGG
>NW_027211559.1:0-3652 GCF_029030835.1 Brachyistius frenatus | reverse complement strand
GACATGTTATAGTATGACTTTTTTTTATCATATTTTAGACGACATGCTATAGTATGACTTTTTTTATCATATTTTAGACGACATGTTATAGTATGACTTTTTTTAATCATATTTTAGACGACATGCTATAGTATGACTTTTTTTCATATTTTAGACAACATGTTATAGTATGACTTTTTTTTTCATATTTTAGACGACATGTTATAGTATGACTTTTTGGTCATATTTTAGACGACATGTTATAGTATGACTTTTTTTCATATTTTAGACGACATGTTATAGTATGACTTTTTTTATCATATTTTAGACGACATGTTATAGTATGACTTTTTTATCATATTTTAGACGACATGTTATAGTATGACTTTTTTTTATCATATTTTAGACGACATGCTATAGTATGACTTTTTTATCATATTTTAGACGACATGTTATAGTATGACTTTTTTTTCATATTTTAGACGACATGCTATAGTATGACTTTTTTTATCATATTTTAGACGACATGTTATAGTATGACTTTTTTTATCATATTTTAGACGACATGTTATAGTATGACTTTTTTTTTATCATATTTTAGACGACATGTTATAGTATGACTTTTTTTATCATATTTTAGACGACATGTTATAGTATGACTTTTTTATCATATTTTAGACGACATGTTATAGTATGACTTTTTTTTATCATATTTTAGACGACATGTTATAGTATGACTTTTTTTTATCATATTTTAGACGACATGTTATAGTATGACTTTTTGATCATATTTTAGACGACATGTTATAGTATGACTTTTTTTCATATTTTAGACGACATGTTATAGTATGACTTTTTTTTATCATATTTTAGACAACATGTTATAGTCTGACTTTTTTTTTCATATTTTAGACGACATGTTATAGTCTGACTTTTTGATCATATTTTAGACGACATGTTATAGTATGACTTTTTTTCATATTTTAGACGACATGTTATAGTATGACTTTTTTTATCATATTTTAGACGACATGTTATAGTATGACTTTTTTTATCATATTTTAGACGACATGTTATAGTATGACTTTTTTTATCATATTTTAGACGACATGTTATAGTATGACTTTTTTTTCATATTTTAGACGACATGTTATAGTATGACTTTTTTATCATATTTTAGACGACATGCTATAGTATGACTTTTTATCATATTTTAGACGACATGCTATAGTATGACTTTTTGGTCATATTTTAGAAGACATGTTATAGTATGACTTTTTGGTCATATTTTAGACGACATGCTTTAGTATGACTTTTTGGTCATATTTTAGAAGACATGCTATAGTATGACTTTTTTATCATATTTTAGACGACATGTTATAGTATGACTTTTTGGTCATATTTTAGAAGACATGCTATAGTATGACTTTTTTATCATATTTTAGACGACATGTTATAGTATGACTTTTTGGTCATATTTTAGACGACATGCTATAGTATGACTTTTTTTAATCATATTTTAGACGACATGTTATAGTGTGACTTTTTTATCATATTTTAGACGACATGCTATAGTATGACTTTTTTTTATCATATTTTAGACGACATGTTATAGTATGACTTTTTTATCATATTTTAGACGACATGCTATAGTATGACTTTTTTTTATCATATTTTGGACGACATGCTATAGTATGACTTTTTTTTATCATATTTTAGACGACATGCTATAGTATGACTTTTTGATCATATTTTAGACGACATGTTATAGTATGACTTTTTTTTCATATTTTAGACGACATGTTATAGTATGACTTTTTTTATCATATTTTAGACAACATGTTATAGTCTGACTTTTTTTTTCATATTTTAGACGACATGTTATAGTCTGACTTTTTGATCATATTTTAGACGACATGTTATAGTATGACTTTTTTTCATATTTTAGACGACATGTTATAGTATGACTTTTTTTATCATATTTTAGACGACATGTTATAGTATGACTTTTTTATCATATTTTAGACGACATGTTATAGTATGACTTTTTTTTATCATATTTTAGACGACATGTTATAGTATGACTTTTTTATCATATTTTAGACGACATGTTATAGTATGACTTTTTTTTCATATTTTAGACGACATACTATTGTATGATTTTTTTATCATATTTTAGACGACATGCTATAGTATGACTTTTTTTAATCATATTTTAGACGACATGTTATAGTGTGACTTTTTGATCATATTTTAGACGACATGCTATAGTATGACTTTTTTATCATATTTTAGACGACATGTTATAGTATGACTTTTTTATCATATTTTAGACGACATGCTATAGTATGACTTTTTTTATCATATTTTGGACGACATGCTATAGTATGACTTTTTTTTATCATATTTTAGACGACATGCTATAGTATGACTTTTTGATCATATTTTAGACGACATGTTATAGTATGACTTTTTTTTCATATTTTAGACGACATGTTATAGTATGACTTTTTTTTATCATATTTTAGACAACATGTTATAGTCTGACTTTTTTTTTCATATTTTAGACGACATGTTATAGTCTGACTTTTTGATCATATTTTAGACGACATGTTATAGTATGACTTTTTTTCATATTTTAGACGACATGTTATAGTATGACTTTTTTTATCATATTTTAGACGACATGTTATAGTATGACTTTTTTTATCATATTTTAGACGACATGTTATAGTATGACTTTTTTATCATATTTTAGACGACATGTTATAGTATGACTTTTTTTTCATATTTTAGACGACATGTTATAGTATGACTTTTTTATCATATTTTAGACGACATGCTATAGTATGACTTTTTTTTATCATATTTTAGACGACATGTTATAGTATGACTTTTTTTATCATATTTTAGACGACATGTTATAGTATGACTTTTTTGATCATATTTTAGACGACATGTTATAGTATGACTTTTTTATCATATTTTAGACGACATGTTATAGTATGACTTTTTTTTATCATATTTTAGACGACATGCTATAGTATGACTTTTTTTTTATCATATTTTAGACGACATGCTATAGTATGACTTTTTTATCATATTTTAGACGACATGTTATAGTATGACTTTTTTTTCATATTTTAGACGACATGCTATAGTATGACTTTTTTTTTATCATATTTTAGACGACATGTTATAGTATGACTTTTTTTTCATATTTTAGACGACATGTTATAGTATGACTTTTTTATCATATTTTAGACGACATGTTATAGTATGACTTTTTTGATCATATTTTAGACGACATGTTATAGTATGACTTTTTTTATCATATTTTAGACGACATGTTATAGTATGACTTTTTTGATCATATTTTAGACGACATGTTATAGTATGACTTTTTTATCATATTTTAGACGACATGTTATAGTATGACTTTTTTTCATATTTTAGACGACATGTTATAGTATGACTTTTTTTTCATATTTTAGACGACATGTTATAGTATGACTTTTTTTTCATATTTTAGACGACATGTTATAGTATGACTTTTTTGATCATATTTTAGACGACATGCTATAGTATGACTTTTTTGATCATATTTTAGACAACATGTTATAGTATGACTTTTTTATCATATTTTAGACGACATGTTATAGTATGACTTTTT
>NW_027211558.1:0-3702 GCF_029030835.1 Brachyistius frenatus | reverse complement strand
AAAACAAGTTTCATACTCAGAACTTTGGCAAATGGGATAGAATACATGAACAAAGTGGTTTCAAGTCACTTAGTGTGGACAATCTCACAGGAAACACAATGTTTCAAAAACAGCCTTATCTCAGCGAGAGAAGCTCAAAAACAGCATAAAACTGCATTACAGTGCCACGGCTTAAACTAAGTGTTTACGATCAAATTTCTTCATCAGCAAATGGGATACAGTACAAGTCACTTTGTGTCTGCAATTTCACAGAAAACAGCATTTCCAGTCTCACTTTCTCAGCCTAATGTGAAACTGCATCACAGCACCACGGCTTAAACTAAGTGTTTAAAAACAAGTTTCATACTCAGAACTTTGGCAAATGGGATAGAATACATGAACAAAGTGGTTTCAAGTCACTTAGTGTGGACAATCTCACAGGAAACACAATGTTTCAAAAACAGCCTTAGCTCAGCGAGAGAAGCTCAAAAACAGCATAAAACTGCATTACAGTGCCACGGCTTAAACTAAGTGTTTAAAAACAAGTTTCATACTCAGAACTTTGGCAAATGGGATAGAATACATGAACAAAGTGATTTCAAGTCACTTAGTGTGGACAATCTCACAGGAAACACAATGTTTCAAAAACAGCCTTAGCTCAGCGAGAGAAGCTCAAAAACAGCATAAAACTGCATTACAGTGCCACGGCTTAAACTAAGTGTTTAAAAACAAGTTTCATACTCAGAACTTTGGCAAATGGGATAGAATACATGAACAAAGTGGTTTCAAGTCACTTAGTGTGGACAATCTCACAGGAAACACAATGTTTCAAAAACAGCCTTATCTCAGCGAGAGAAGCTCAAAAACAGCATAAAACTGCATTACAGTGCCACGGCTTAAACCACGTGTTTACAAACAAGTTTCATACTCAGAACTATGGGAAATGGGATACACTACATGGGCAAAGTGGTTTCAAGTCACTTTGTGTGGACAATTTCACAGGAAACACAATGTTTCAAAAACAGCCTTATCTCAGCGAGAGAAGCTCAAAAACAGCATAAAACTGCATTACAGTGCCACGGCTTAAACCACGTGTTTACAAACAAGTTTCATACTCAGAACTTTGGCAAATGGGATAGAATACATGAACAAAGTGGTTTCAAGTCACTTAGTGTGGACAATCTCACAGGAAACACAATGTTTCAAAAACAGCCTTATCTCAGCGAGAGAAGCTCAAAAACAGCATAAAACTGCATTACAGTGCCACGGCTTAAACCACGTGTTTACAAACAAGTTTCATACTCAGAACTATGGGAAATGGGATACACTACATGGGCAAAGTGGTTTCAAGTCACTTTGTGTGGACAATTTCACAGGAAACACTATGTTTCAAAAACAGCCTTATCTCAGCGAGAGAGCTCAAAAACAGCATAAAACTGCATTACAGTGCCACGGCTTAAACTAAGTGTTTACGATCAAAATCAGCAAATGGGATACATACAAGTCACTTTGTGTCTGCAATTTCACAGTGCTCACTTTCTCAGCCTAATGTGAAACTGCATCACAGCACTTAAACTAAGTGTTTAAAAACAAGTTTCATACTCAGAACTTTGGCAAATGGGATAGAATACATGAACAAAGTGGTTTCAAGTCACTTAGTGTGGACAATCTCACAGGAAACACAATGTTTCAAAAACAGCCTTATCTCAGCGAGAGAAGCTCAAAAACAGCATAAAACTGCATTACAGTGCCACGGCTTAAACTAAGTGTTTAAAAACAAGTTTCATACTCAGAACTTTGGCAAATGGGATAGAATACATGAACAAAGTGGTTTCAAGTCACTTAGTGTGGACAATCTCACAGGAAACACAATGTTTCAAAAACAGCCTTATCTCAGCGAGAGAAGCTCAAAAACAGCATAAAACTGCATTACAGTGCCACGGCTTAAACTAAGTGTTTAAAAACAAGTTTCATACTCAGAACTTTGGCAAATGGGATAGAATACATGAACAAAGTGGTTTCAAGTCACTTAGTGTGGACAATCTCACAGGAAACACAATGTTTCAAAAACAGCCTTATCTCAGCGAGAGAAGCTCAAAAACAGCATAAAACTGCATTACAGTGCCACGGCTTAAACTAAGTGTTTAAAAACAAGTTTCATACTCAGAACTTTGGCAAATGGGATAGAATACATGAACAAAGTGGTTTCAAGTCACTTAGTGTGGACAATCTCACAGGAAACACAATGTTTCAAAAACAGCCTTATCTCAGCGAGAGAAGCTCAAAAACAGCATAAAACTGCATTACAGTGCCACGGCTTAAACTAAGTGTTTAAAAACAAGTTTCATACTCAGAACTTTGGCAAATGGGATAGAATACATGAACAAAGTGGTTTCAAGTCACTTAGTGTGGACAATCTCACAGGAAACACAATGTTTCAAAAACAGCCTTATCTCAGCGAGAGAAGCTCAAAAACAGCATAAAACTGCATTACAGTGCCACGGCTTAAACTAAGTGTTTAAAAACAAGTTTCATACTCAGAACTTTGGCAAATGGGATAGAATACATGAACAAAGTGGTTTCAAGTCACTTAGTGTGGACAATCTCACAGGAAACACAATGTTTCAAAAACAGCCTTATCTCAGCGAGAGAAGCTCAAAAACAGCATAAAACTGCATTACAGTGCCACGGCTTAAACTAAGTGTTTACAAACAAGTTTCATACTCAGAACTTTGGCAAATGGGATAGAATACATGAACAAAGTGGTTTCAAGTCACTTAGTGTGGACAATCTCACAGGAAACACAATGTTTCAAAAACAGCCTTATCTCAGCGAGAGAAGCTCAAAAACAGCATAAAACTGCATTACAGTGCCACGGCTTAAACCACGTGTTTACAAACAAGTTTCATACTCAGAACTATGGGAAATGGGATACACTACATGGGCAAAGTGGTTTCAAGTCACTTTGTGTGGACAATTTCACAGGAAACACTATGTTTCAAAAACAGCCTTATCTCAGAGAGAGAAGCTCAAAAACAGCATAAAACTGCATTACAGTGCCACGGCTTAAACTAAGTGTTTAAAAACAAGTTTCATACTCAGAACTTTGGCAAATGGGATAGAATACATGAACAAAGTGGTTTCAAGTCACTTAGTGTGGACAATCTCACAGGAAACACAATGTTTCAAAAACAGCCTTATCTCAGCGAGAGAAGCTCAAAAACAGCATAAAACTGCATTACAGTGCCACGGCTTAAACTAAGTGTTTAAAAACAAGTTTCATACTCAGAACTTTGGCAAATGGGATAGAATACATGAACAAAGTGGTTTCAAGTCACTTAGTGTGGACAATCTCACAGGAAACACAATGTTTCAAAAACAGCCTTATCTCAGCGAGAGAAGCTCAAAAACAGCATAAAACTGCATTACAGTGCCACGGCTTAAACTAAGTGTTTAAAAACAAGTTTCATACTCAGAACTTTGGCAAATGGGATAGAATACATGAACAAAGTGGTTTCAAGTCACTTAGTGTGGACAATCTCACAGGAAACACAATGTTTCAAAAACAGCCTTATCTCAGCGAGAGAAGCTCAAAAACAGCATAAAACTGCATTACAGTGCCACGGCTTAAACTAAGTGTTTAAAAACAAGTTTCATACTCAGAACTTTGGCAAATGGGATAGAATACATGAACAAAGTGGTTTCAAGTCACTTAGTGTGGAC
>NW_027211556.1:0-3757 GCF_029030835.1 Brachyistius frenatus | reverse complement strand
GGATAGACTACATGGGCAAAGTGGTTTCAAGTCACTTAGTGTGGACAATCTCACAGGAAACACAATGTTTCAAAAACAGCCTTATCTCAGCGAGAGAAGCTCAAAAACAGCATAAAACTGCATTACAGTGCCACGGCTTAAACCACGTGTTTAAAAACAAGTTTCATACTCAGAACTATGGGAAATGGGATACACTACATGGGCAAAGTGGTTTCAAGTCACTTTGTGTGGACAATTTCACAGGAAACACAATGTTTCAAAAACAGCCTTATCTCAGCGAGAGAAGCTCAAAAACAGCATAAAACTGCATTACAGTGCCACGGCTTAAACTAAGTGTTTACGAACAAATTTCTTCATCAGCAAATGGGATACAGTCACTTTGTGTCTGCAATTTCACAGAAAACAGCATTTCAAGTCTCACTTTCTCAGCCTAATGTGAAACTGCATCACAGCACCACGGCTTAAACTAAGTGTTTAAAAACAAGTTTCATACTCAGAACTTTGGCAAATGGGATAGAATACATGAACAAAGTGGTTTCAAGTCACTTAGTGTGGACAATCTCACAGGAAACACAATGTTTCAAAAACAGCCTTATCTCAGCGAGAGAAGCTCAAAAACAGCATAAAACTGCATTACAGTGCCACGGCTTAAACTAAGTGTTTAAAAACAAGTTTCATACTCAGAACTTTGGGAAATGGGATACACTACATGGGCAAAGTGGTTTCAAGTCACTTTGTGTGGACAATTTCACAGGAAACACAATGTTTCAAAAACAGCCTTATCTCAGCGAGAGAAGCTCAAAAACAGCATAAAACTGCATTACAGTGCCACGGCTTAAACTAAGTGTTTAAAAACAAGTTTCATACTCAGAACTATGGCAAATGGGATAGAATACATGGGCAAAGTGGTTTCAAGTCACTTTGTGTGGACAATCTCACAGGAAACACAATGTTTCAAAAACAGCCTTATCTCAGCGAGAGAAGCTCAAAAACAGCATAAAACTGCATTACAGTGCCACGGCTTAAACCACGTGTTTACAAACAAGTTTCATACTCAGAACTATGGGAAATGGGATACACTACATGGGCAAAGTGGTTTCAAGTCACTTTGTGTGGACAATTTCACAGGAAACACAATGTTTCAAAAACAGCCTTATCTCAGCGAGAGAAGCTCAAAAACAGCATAAAACTGCATTACAGTGCCACGGCTTAAACTAAGTGTTTACGAACAAATTTCTTCATCAGCAAATGGGATACAGTCACTTTGTGTCTGCAATTTCACAGAAAACAGCATTTCAAGTCTCACTTTCTCAGCCTAATGTGAAACTGCATCACAGCACCACGGCTTAAACTAAGTGTTTAAAAACAAGTTTCATACTCAGAACTTTGGCAAATGGGATAGAATACATGAACAAAGTGGTTTCAAGTCACTTAGTGTGGACAATCTCACAGGAAACACAATGTTTCAAAAACAGCCTTATCTCAGCGAGAGAAGCTCAAAAACAGCATAAAACTGCATTACAGTGCCACGGCTTAAACCACGTGTTTACAAACAAGTTTCATACTCAGAACTATGGGAAATGGGATACACTACATGGGCAAAGTGGTTTCAAGTCACTTTGTGTGGACAATTTCACAGGAAACACAATGTTTCAAAAACAGCCTTATCTCAGCGAGAGAAGCTCAAAAACAGCATAAAACTGCATTACAGTGCCACGGCTTAAACTAAGTGTTTAAAAACAAGTTTCATACTCAGAACTATGGGAAATGGGATAGACTACATGGGCAAAGTGGTTTCAAGTCACTTTGTGTGGACAATTTCACAGGAAACACAATGTTTCAAAACAGCCTTATCTCAGCGAGAGAAGCTCAAAACAGCATAAAACTGCATTACAGTGCCACGGCTTAAACCACGTGTTTACAAACAAGTTTCATACTCAGAACTATGGGAAATGGGATACACTACATGGGCAAAGTGGTTTCAAGTCACTTTGTGTGGACAATTTCACAGGAAACACAATGTTTCAAAACAGCCTTATCTCAGCGAGAGAAGCTCAAAAACAGCATAAAACTGCATTACAGTGCCACGGCTTAAACTAAGTGTTTACGAACAAGTGGGATACAGTCATACTCAGAAAACACTCTCATGGTGAAACTGCATCACAGCACCACGGCTTAAACTAAGTGTTTAAAAACAAGTTTCATACAGAACTTTGGCAAATGGGATAGAATACATGAAGTGGTTTCAAGTCACTTAGTGTGGACAATCTCACAGGAAACACAATGTTTCAAAAACAGCCTTATCTCAGCGAGAGAAGCTCAAAAACAGCATAAAACTGCATTACAGTGCCACGGCTTAAACCACGTGTTTACAAACAAGTTTCATACTCAGAACTATGGGAAATGGGATACACTACATGGGCAAAGTGGTTTCAAGTCACTTTGTGTGGACAATTTCACAGGAAACACAATGTTTCAAAAACAGCCTTATCTCAGCGAGAGAAGCTCAAAAACAGCATAAAACTGCATTACAGTGCCACGGCTTAAACTAAGTGTTTACGAACAAATTTCTTCATCAGCAAATGGGATACAGTCACTTTGTGTCTGCAATTTCACAGAAAACAGCATTTCCAGTCTCACTTTCTCAGCCTAATGTGAAACTGCATCACAGCACCACGGCTTAAACTAAGTGTTTAAAAACAAGTTTCATACTCAGAACTTTGGCAAATGGGATAGAATACATGAACAAAGTGGTTTCAAGTCACTTAGTGTGGACAATCTCACAGGAAACACAATGTTTCAAAAACAGCCTTATCTCAGCGAGAGAAGCTCAAAAACAGCATAAAACTGCATTACAGTGCCACGGCTTAAACCACGTGTTTACAAACAAGTTTCATACTCAGAACTATGGGAAATGGGATACACTACATGGGCAAAGTGGTTTCAAGTCACTTTGTGTGGACAATTTCACAGGAAACACAATGTTTCAAAAACAGCCTTATCTCAGCGAGAGAAGCTCAAAAACAGCATAAAACTGCATTACAGTGCCACGGCTTAAACTAAGTGTTTAAAAACAAGTTTCATACTCAGAACTATGGGAAATGGGATAGACTACATGGTCAAAGTGGTTTCAAGTCACTTTGTGTGGACAATTTCACAGGAAACACAATGTTTCAAAAACAGCCTTATCTCAGCGAGAGAAGCTCAAAAACAGCATAAAACTGCATTACAGTGCCACGGCTTAAACTAAGTGTTTACAAACAAGTTTCATACTCAGAACTATGGGAAATGGGATACACTACATGGGCAAAGTGGTTTCAAGTCACTTTGTGTGGACAATTTCACAGGAAACACAATGTTTCAAAAACAGCCTTATCTCAGCGAGAGAAGCTCAAAAACAGCATAAAACTGCATTACAGTGCCACGGCTTAAACTAAGTGTTTACGAACAAATTTCTTCATCAGCAAATGGGATACAGTCAAGTCACTTTGTGTCTGCAATTTCACAGAAAACAGCATTTCAAGTCTCACTTTCTCAGCCTAATGTGAAACTGCATCACAGCACCACGGCTTAAACTAAGTGTTTAAAAACAAGTTTCATACTCAGAACTTTGGCAAATGGGATAGAATACATGAACAAAGTGGTTTCAAGTCACTTAGTGTGGACAATCTCACAGGAAACACAATGTTTCAAAAACAGCCTTATCTCAGCGAGAGAAGCTCAAAAACAGCATAAAACTGCATTACAGTGCCACGGC
>NW_027211555.1:0-3768 GCF_029030835.1 Brachyistius frenatus | reverse complement strand
TTCAAGTCTCACTTTCTCAGCCTAATGTGAAACTGCATCACTGCACCATGGCTTAAACTAAGTGTTTACAAACAAGTTTCATACTCAGAACTATGGGAAATGGGATACACTACATGGGCAAAGTGGTTTCAAGACACTTTGTGTGGACAATTTCACAGGAAACACAATGTTTCAAAAACAGCCTTATCTCAGCGAGAGAAGCTCAAAAACAGCATAAAACTGCATTACAGTGCCACGGCTTAAACTAAGTGTTTAAAAACAAGTTTCATACTCAGAACTCAGCGAGAGAAGCTCAAAAACAGCATAAAACTGCATTACAGTGCCACGGCTTAAACTAAGTGTTTAAAAACAAGTTTCATACTCAGAACTTTGGCAAATGGGATAGAATACATGGACAAAGTGGTTTCAAGTCACTTTGTGTGGACAATTTCACAGGAAACACAATGTTTCAAAAACAGCCTTATCTCAGCGAGAGAAGCTCAAAAACAGCATAAAACTGCATTACAGTGCCACGGCTTAAACTAAGTGTTTAAAAACAAGTTTCATACTCAGAACTTTGGCAAATGGGATACACTACATGGGCAAAGTGGTTTCAAGTCACTTTGTGTGGACAATTTCACAGGAAACACAATGTTTCAAAAACAACCTTATCTCAGCGAGAGAAGCTCAAAAACAGCATAAAACTGCATTACAGTGCCACGGCTTAAACTAAGTGTTTAGCAAAACAAGTTTCATACTCAATTACACAGAAAACAGCATTTCAAGCAAATGTGATACACTACATGGCTTAAACTAAGTGTTTACAAACAAGTTTGTGTCAGAACAATTACACTACACAGGCAAACACAATTTGTGTCAAACAGGAAACACAATGTTTCTCAGCGAGAGAAGCTCAAAAACAGCATAAAACTGCATTACAGTGCCACGGCTTAAACTAAGTGTTTAAAAACAAGTTTCATACTCAGAACTTTGGCAAATGGGATAGAATACATGGACAAAGTGGTTTCAAGTCACTTTGTGTGGACAATTTCACAGGAAACACAATGTTTCAAAAACAGCCTTATCTCAGCGAGAGAAGCTCAAAAACAGCATAAAACTGCATTACAGTGCCACGGCTTAAACTAAGTGTTTAAAAACAAGTTTCATACTCAGAACTTTGGCAAATGGGATAGAATACATGGACAAAGTGGTTTCAAGTCACTTTGTGTGGACAATTTCACAGGAAACACAATGTTTCAAAAACAGCCTTATCTCAGCGAGAGAAGCTCAAAAACAGCATAAAACTGCATTACAGTGCCACGGCTTAAACTAAGTGTTTAAAAACAAGTTTCATACTCAGAACTTTGGCAAATGGGATAGAATACATGGACAAAGTGGTTTCAAGTCACTTTGTGTGGACAATCTCACAGGAAACACAATGATTCAAAAACAACCTTATCTCAGCGAGAGAAGCTCAAAAACAGCATAAAACTGCATTACAGTGCCACGGCTTATACTAAGTGTTTACGAACAAATTTCTTCATCAGCAAATAGGATACACTACATGGCCAAGTCACTTTGTGTCTGCAATTACACAGAAAACAGCATTTCAAGTCTCACTTTCTCAGCCTAATGTGAAACTGCATCACTGCACCATGGCTTAAACTAAGTGTTTACAAACAAGTTTCATACTCAGAACTATGGGAAATGGGATACACTACATGGGCAAAGTGGTTTCAAGACACTTTGTGTGGACAATCTCACAGGAAACACAATGTTTCAAAAACAGCCTTATCTCAGCGAGAGAAGCTCAAAAACAGCATAAAACTGCATTACAGTGCCACGGCTTAAACTAAGTGTTTAAAAACAAGTTTCATACTCAGAACTTTGGCAAATGGGATAGAATACATGGACAAAGTGGTTTCAAGTCACTTTGTGTGGACAATTTCACAGGAAACACAATGTTTCAAAAACAGCCTTATCTCAGCGAGAGAAGCTCAAAAACAGCATAAAACTGCATTACAGTGCCACGGCTTAAACTAAGTGTTTAAAAACAAGTTTCATACTCAGAACTTTGATGGGATAGAATACATGGACAAAGTGGTTTCAAGTCACTTTGTGTGGACAATTTCACAGGAAACACAATGTTTCAAAAACAGCCTTATCTCAGCGAGAGAAGCTCAAAAACAGCATAAAACTGCATTACAGTGCCACGGCTTAAACTAAGTGTTTAAAAACAAGTTTCATACTCAGAACTTTGGCAAATGGGATAGAATACATGGACAAAGTGGTTTCAAGTCACTTTGTGTGGACAATTTCACAGGAAACACAATGTTTCAAAAACAGCCTTATCTCAGCGAGAGAAGCTCAAAAACAGCATAAAACTGCATTACAGTGCCACGGCTTAAACTAAGTGTTTAAAAACAAGTTTCATACTCAGAACTTTGGCAAATGGGATAGAATACATGGACAAAGTGGTTTCAAGTCACTTTGTGTGGACAATTTCACAGGAAACACAATGTTTCAAAAACAGCCTTATCTCAGCACAGTGCCACGGCTTAAACTAAGTGTTTAAAAACAAGTTTCATACTCAGAACTTTGGCAAATGGGATACACTACATGGGCAAAGTGGTTTCAAGTCACTTTGTGTGGACAATTTCACAGGAAACACAATGTTTCAAAAACAGGAGAGAAGCTCAAAAACAGCATAAAACTGCATTACAGTGCCACGGCTTAAACAAGTGTTTAGTTTCATACTCAGGGCAAATGGGATACACTACATGGAGTGGTTTCAAGTCTTTGTGTGGACAATTTCACAGGAAACACAATGTTTCAAAAACAGCCTTATCTCAGCGAGAGAAGCTCAAAAACAGCATAAAACTGCATTACAGTGCCACGGCTTAAACTAAGTGTTTAAAAACAAGTTTCATACTCAGAACTTTGGCAAATGGGATACACTACATGGGCAAAGTGGTTTCAAGTCACTTTGTGTGGACAATTTCACAGGAAACACAATGTTTCAAAAACAACCTTATCTCAGCGAGAGAAGCTCAAAAACAGCATAAAACTGCATTACAGTGCCACGGCTTATACTAAGTGTTTACGAACAAATTTCTTCATCAGCAAATAGGATACACTACATGGCCAAGTCACTTTGTGTCTGCAATTACACAGAAAACAGCATTTCAAGTCTCACTTTCTCAGCCTAATGTGAAACTGCATCACTGCACCATGGCTTAAACTAAGTGTTTACAAACAAGTTTCATACTCAGAACTATGGGAAATGGGATACACTACATGGGCAAAGTGGTTTCAAGTCACTTTGTGTGGACAATTTCACAGGAAACACAATGTTTCAAAAACAGCCTTATCTCAGCGAGAGAAGCTCAAAAACAGCATAAAACTGCATTACAGTGCCACGGCTTAAACTAAGTGTTTAAAAACAAGTTTCATACTCAGAACTTTGGCAAATGGGATAGAATACATGGACAAAGTGGTTTCAAGTCACTTTGTGGTCACTTTGTGTGGACAATTTCACAGGAAACACAATGTTTCAAAAACAGCCTTATCTCAGCGAGAGAAGCTCAAAAACAGCATAAAACTGCATTACAGTGCCACGGCTTAAACTAAGTGTTTAAAAACAAGTTTCATACTCAGAACTTTGGCAAATGGGATACACTACATGGGCAAAGTGGTTTCAAGTCACTTTGTGTGGACAATTTCACAGGAAACACAATGTTTCAAAAACAGCCTTATCTCAGCGAGAGAAGCTCAAAACAGCATAAAACT
>NW_027211553.1:0-3880 GCF_029030835.1 Brachyistius frenatus | reverse complement strand
CCTGTGAGATTGTCCACACTAAGTGACTTGAAACCACTTTGTTCATGTATTCTATCCCATTTGCCAAAGTTCTGAGTATGAAACTTGTTTTTAAACACTTAGTTTAAGCCGTGGTGCTGTGATGCAGTTTCACATTAGGCTGAGAAAGTGAGACTTGAAATGCTGTTTTCTGTGAAATTGCAGACACAAAGTGACTGTATCCCATTTGCTGATGAAGAAATTTTTCGTAAACACTTAGTTTAAGCCGTGGCACTGTAATGCAGTTTTATGCTGTTTTTGAGCTTCTCTCGCTGAGGTCCACACAAAGTGACTTGAAACCACTTTGCCCATGTAGTGTATCCCATTTCCCATAGTTCTGAGTATGAAACTTGTTTTTAAACACGTGGTTTAAGCCGTGGCACTGTAATGCAGTTTTATGCTGTTTTTGAGCTTCTCTCGCTGAGATAAGGCTGTTTTTGAAACATTGTGTTTCCTGTGAGATTGTCCACACTAAGTGACTTGAAACCACTTTGTTCATGTATTCTATCCCATTTGCCAAAGTTCTGAGTATGAAACTTGTTTTTAAACACTTAGTTTAAGCCGTGGTGCTGTGATGCAGTTTCACATTAGGCTGATTGCAGACACAAAGTTTTTGAGAAATTTGTTCGTAAACACTTAGTTTAAGCTGGCACTGTAATGCAGTTTTATGCTGTTTTCTCTGAAACATTGTGTTTCCTGTGAAATTGTCCACACAAAGTGCACTGTAATGCAGTTTTATGTTGTTTTTGAGCTTCTCTCGCTGAGATAAGGCTGTTTTTGAAACATTGTGTTTCCTGTGAAATTGTCCACACAAAGTGACTTGAAACCACTTTGCCCATGTAGTGTATCCCATTTCCCATAGTTCTGAGTATGAAACTTGTTTTTAAACACGTGGTTTAAGCCGTGGCACTGTAATGCAGTTTTATGCTGTTTTTGAGCTTCTCTCGCTGAGATAAGGCTGTTTTTGAAACATTGTGTTTCCTGTGAGATTGTCCACACTAAGTGACTTGAAACCACTTTGTTCATGTATTCTATCCCATTTGCCAAAGTTCTGAGTATGAAACTTGTTTTTAAACACTTAGTTTAAGCCGTGGTGCTGTGATGCAGTTTCACATTAGGCTGAGAAAGTGAGACTTGAAATGCTGTTTTCTGTGAAATTGCAGACACAAAGTGACTGTATCCCATTTGCTGATGAAGAAATTTGTTCGTAAACACTTAGTTTAAGCCGTGGCACTGTAATGCAGTTTTATGCTGTTTTTGAGCTTCTCTCGCTGAGATAAGGCTGTTTTTGAAACATTGTGTTTCCTGTGAAATTGTCCACACAAAGTGACTTGAAACCACTTTGCCCATGTAGTGTATCCCATTTCCCATAGTTCTGAGTATGAAACTTGTTTTTAAACACGTGGTTTAAGCCGTGGCACTGTAATGCAGTTTTATGCTGTTTTTGAGCTTCTCTCGCTGAGATAAGGCTGTTTTTGAAACATTGTGTTTCCTGTGAAATTGTCCACACTAAGTGACTTGAAACCACTTTGTTCATGTATTCTATCCCATTTGCCATAGTTCTGAGTATGAAACTTGTGCCAAAGTTCTGAGTATGAAACTTGTTTTTAAACACTTAGTTTAAGCCGTGGTGCTGTGATGCAGTTTCACATTAGGCTGAGAAAGGAGACTTGAAATGCTGTGTTTCCCACACAAAGTAGTGTATCCCATTTCCCATAGTTCTGAGTATGAAACTTGTTTTTAAACACTTAGTTTAAGCCGTGGCACTGTAATGCAGTTTTATGCTGTTTTTGAGCTTCTCTCGCTGAGATAAGGCTGTTTTTGAAACATTGTGTTTCCTGTGAAATTGTCCACACAAAGTGACTTGAAACCACTTTGCCCATGTAGTGTATCCCATTTCCCATAGTTCTGAGTATGAAACTTGTTTTTAAACACGTGGTTTAAGCCGTGGCACTGTAATGCAGTTTTATGCTGTTTTTGAGCTTCTCTCGCTGAGATAAGGCTGTTTTTGAAACATTGTGTTTCCTGTGAGATTGTCCACACTAAGTGACTTGAAACCACTTTGTTCATGTATTCTATCCCATTTGCCAAAGTTCTGAGTATGAAACTTGTTTTTAAACACTTAGTTTAAGCCGTGGTGCTGTGATGCAGTTTCACATTAGGCTGAGAAAGTGAGACTTGAAATGCTGTTTTCTGTGAAATTGCAGACACAAAGTGACTGTATCCCATTTGCTGATGAAGAAATTTGTTCGTAAACACTTAGTTTAAGCCGTGGCACTGTAATGCAGTTTTATGCTGTTTTTGAGCTTCTCTCGCTGAGATAAGGCTGTTTTTGAAACATTGTGTTTCCTGTGAAATTGTCCACACAAAGTGACTTGAAACCACTTTGCCCATGTAGTGTATCCCATTTCCCATAGTTCTGAGTATGAAACTTGTTTTTAAACACGTGGTTTAAGCCGTGGCACTGTAATGCAGTTTTATGCTGTTTTTGAGCTTCTCTCGCTGAGATAAGGCTGTTTTTGAAACATTGTGTTTCCTGTGAGATTGTCCACACTAAGTGACTTGAAACCACTTTGTTCATGTATTCTATCCCATTTGCCAAAGTTCTGAGTATGAAACTTGTTTTTAAACACGTGGTTTAAGCCGTGGCACTGTAATGCAGTTTTATGCTGTTTTTGAGCTTCTCTCGCTGAGATAAGGCTGTTTTTGAAACATTGTGTTTCCTGTGAGATTGTCCACACTAAGTGACTTGAAACCACTTTGTTCATGTATTCTATCCCATTTGCCAAAGTTCTGAGTATGAAACTTGTTTTTAAACACTTAGTTTAAGCCGTGGTGCTGTGATGCAGTTTCACATTAGGCTGAGAAAGTGAGACTTGAAATGCTGTTTTCTGTGAAATTGCAGACACAAAGTGACTGTATCCCATTTGCTGATGAAGAAATTTGTTCGTAAACACTTAGTTTAAGCCGTGGCACTGTAATGCAGTTTTATGCTGTTTTTGAGCTTCTCTCGCTGAGATAAGGCTGTTTTTGAAACATTGTGTTTCCTGTGAAATTGTCCACACAAAGTGACTTGAAACCACTTTGCCCATGTAGTGTATCCCATTTCCCATAGTTCTGAGTATGAAACTTGTTTTTAAACACGTGGTTTAAGCCGTGGCACTGTAATGCAGTTTTATGCTGTTTTTGAGCTTCTCTCGCTGAGATAAGGCTGTTTTTGAAACATTGTGTTTCCTGTGAGATTGTCCACACTAAGTGACTTGAAACCACTTTGTTCATGTATTCTATCCCATTTGCCAAAGTTCTGAGTATGAAACTTGTTTTTAAACACTTAGTTTAAGCCGTGGTGCTGTGATGCAGTTTCACATTAGGCTGAGAAAGTGAGACTTGAAATGCTGTTTTCTGTGAAATTGCAGACACAAAGTGACTGTATCCCATTTGCTGATGAAGAAATTTGTTCGTAAACACTTAGTTTAAGCCGTGGCACTGTAATGCAGTTTTATGCTGTTTTTGAGCTTCTCTCGCTGAGATAAGGCTGTTTTTGAAACATTGTGTTTCCTGTGAAATTGTCCACACAAAGTGACTTGAAACCACTTTGCCATGTAGTGTATCCCATTTCCCATAGTTCTGAGTATGAAACTTGTTTTTAAACACGTGGTTTAAGCCGTGGCACTGTAATGCAGTTTTATGCTGTTTTTGAGCTTCTCTCGCTGAGATAAGGCTGTTTTTGAAACATTGTGTTTCCTGTGAGATTGTCCACACTAAGTGACTTGAAACCACTTTGTTCATGTATTCTATCCCATTTGCCAAAGTTCTGAGTATGAAACTTGTTTTTAAACACTTAGTTTAAGCCGTGGTGCTG
>NW_027211551.1:0-3893 GCF_029030835.1 Brachyistius frenatus | reverse complement strand
CAGACAGAAAGTGGCTTGAAACCACTTTGGGCATGTAGTTTATCCAATTTGCCATAGTACTGATGAAGAAATTTGTTCCTAAACACTTAGTTTAAACCGTGGCAATGTAATTCAGTTTTATGCTGTATTTGAGCTTCTGTCGCTGAGATAAGGCTGTTTTTTAAATAGCGTGTTTCCTGTGAAATTGTCCACCCAAGGTGGCTTGAAACTACTTTGACCATGTAGTTTATCCCATTTTCCATAGCACTGATGAAGAAATTTGTTCGTAAACACTTAGTTTAAACCGTGGCAATGTAATTCAATTTTATGCTGTATTTGAGCTTCTGTCGCTGAGATAAGGCTGTTTTTTAAATAGCGTGTTTCCTGTGAAATTGTCCACCCAAGGTGGCTTGAAACTACTTTGGCCATGTAGTTTATCCCATTTTCCATAGCACTGATGAAGAAATTTGTTCGTAAACACTTAGTTTAAGCCGTGGCACTGTAATTCAATTTTATGCTGTATTTGAGCTTCTGTCGCTGAGATAAGGCTGTTTTTTAAATAGCGTGTTTCCTGTGAAATTGTCCACCCAAGGTGGCTTGAAACTACTTTGACCATGTAGTTTATCCCATTTTCCATAGCACTGATGAAGAAATTTGTTCGTAAACACTTAGTTTAAGCCGTGGCACTGTAATGTAGTTTTACATCAGGCCTGAGAAAGTGAGCCTTTAAATGCTGTTTTCTGTGAAATTGCAGACAGAAAGTGGCTTGAAACCACTTTGGCCATGTAGTTTATCCCATTTGTCATAGTACTGATGAAGAAATTTGTTCCTAAACACTTAGTTTAAACCGTGGCAATGTAATGCAGTTTTACATTAGGCCTGAGAAAGTGAGCCTTGAAATGCTGTTTTCTGTGAAATTGCAGACAGAAAGTGGCTTGAAACCACTTTGGGCATGTAGTTTATCCAATTTGCCATAGTACTGATGAAGAAATTTGTTCCTAAACACTTAGTTTAAACCGTGGCAATGTAATTCAGTTTTATGCTGTATTTGAGCTTCTGTCGCTGAGATAAGGCTGTTTTTTAAATAGCGTGTTTCCTGTGAAATTGTCCACCCAAGGTGGCTTGAAACTACTTTGACCATGTAGTTTATCCCATTTTCCATAGCACTGATGAAGAAATTTGTTCGTAAACACTTAGTTTAAACCGTGGCAATGTAATTCAATTTTATGCTGTATTTGAGCTTCTGTCGCTGAGATAAGGCTGTTTTTTAAATAGCGTGTTTCCTGTGAAATTGTCCACCCAAGGTGGCTTGAAACTACTTTGGCCATGTAGTTTATCCCATTTTCCATAGCACTGATTAAGAAATTTGTTCGTAAACACTTAGT
The DNA here is from genome assembly GCF_029030835.1 of Brachyistius frenatus. Lineage (NCBI taxonomy): Eukaryota > Metazoa > Chordata > Actinopteri > Embiotocidae > Brachyistius > Brachyistius frenatus. The sequence goes on along the minus strand of NW_027211551.1, from coordinate 2,529 downwards.
TTAAGCCGTGGCACTGTAATGCAGTTTTACATTAGGCCTGAGAAAGTGAGCCTTGAAATGCTGTTTTCTGTGAAATTGCAGACAGAAAGTGGCTTGAAACCACTTTGGCCATGTAGTTTATCCCATTTGCCATAGTACTGATGAAGAAATTTGTTCCTAAACACTTAGTTTAAACCGTGGCAATGTAATGCAGTTTTACATTAGGCCTGAGAAAGTGAGCCTTGAAATGCTGTTTTCTGTGAAATTGCAGACAGAAAGTGGCTTGAAACCACTTTGGGCATGTAGTTTATCCAATTTGCCATAGTACTGATGAAGAAATTTGTTCCTAAACACTTAGTTTAAACCGTGGCAATGTAATTCAATTTTATGCTGTATTTGAGCTTCTGTCGCTGAGATAAGGCTGTTTTTTAAATAGCGTGTTTCCTGTGAAATTGTCCACCCAAGGTGGCTTGAAACTACTTTGACCATGTAGTTTATCCCATTTTCCATAGCACTGATGAAGAAATTTGTTCGTAAACACTTAGTTTAAACCGTGGCAATGTAATTCAATTTTATGCTGTATTTGAGCTTCTGTCGCTGAGATAAGGCTGTTTTTTAAATAGCGTGTTTCCTGTGAAATTGTCCACCCAAGGTGGCTTGAAACTACTTTGGCCATGTAGTTTATCCCATTTTCCATAGCACTGATTAAGAAATTTGTTCGTAAACACTTAGTTTAAGCCGTGGCACTGTAATTCAATTTTATGCTGTATTTGAGCTTCTGTCGCTGAGATAAGGCTGTTTTTTAAATAGCGTGTTTCCTGTGAAATTTCGTAAACACTTAGTTTAAGCCGTGGCAATGTAATGCAATTTTATGCTGTATTTGAGCTTCTGCCTGAGATAAGGCTGTTTTTTAAATAGCTGTTTTCCTGTGAAATTGTCCACCCAAGGTGGCTTGAAACTACTTTGGCCATGTAGTTTATCCCATTTTCCATAGCACTGATTAAGAAATTTGTTCGTAAACACTTAGTTTAAGCCGTGGCACTGTAATGCAGTTTTACATTAGGCCTGAGAAAGTGAGCCTTGAAATGCTGTTTTCTGTGAAATTGCAGACAGAAAGTGGCTTGAAACCACTTTGGCCATGTAGTTTATCCCATTTGCCATAGTACTGATGAAGAAATTTGTTCCTAAACACTTAGTTTAAACCGTGGCAATGTAATGCAGTTTTACATTAGGCCTGAGAAAGTGAGCCTTGAAATGCTGTTTTCTGTGAAATTGCAGACAGAAAGTGGCTTGAAACCACTTTGGGCATGTAGTTTATCCAATTTGCCATAGTACTGATGAAGAAATTTGTTCCTAAACACTTAGTTTAAACCGTGGCAATGTAATTCAATTTTATGCTGTATTTGAGCTTCTGTCGCTGAGATAAGGCTGTTTTTTAAATAGCGTGTTTCCTGTGAAATTGTCCACCCAAGGTGGCTTGAAACTACTTTGACCATGTAGTTTATCCCATTTTCCATAGCACTGATGAAGAAATTTGTTCGTAAACACTTAGTTTAAACCGTGGCAATGTAATTCAATTTTATGCTGTATTTGAGCTTCTGTCGCTGAGATAAGGCTGTTTTTTAAATAGCGTGTTTCCTGTGAAATTGTCCACCCAAGGTGGCTTGAAACTACTTTGGCCATGTAGTTTATCCCATTTTCCATAGCACTGATTAAGAAATTTGTTCGTAAACACTTAGTTTAAGCCGTGGCACTGTACAGTTTTACATTAGGCCTGAGAAAGTGAGCCTTGAAATGCTGTTTTCTGTGAAATTGCAGACAGAAAGTGGCTTGAAACCACTTTGGCCATGTAGTTTATCCCATTTGCCATAGTACTGATGAAGAAATTTGTTCCTAAACACTTAGTTTAAACCGTGGCAATGTAATGCAGTTTTACATTAGGCCTGAGAAAGTGAGCCTTGAAATGCTGTTTTCTGTGAAATTGCAGACAGAAAGTGGCTTGAAACCACTTTGGCCATGTAGTTTATCCCATTTGCCATAGTACTGATGACTGAGAAAGTGAGCCTTGAAATGCTGTTTTCTGTGAAATTGCAGACAGAAAGGCTGGGGGGGGGGGGGGGGGGGGGGGGGGGGGGGGGGGGGGGGGGAAAAAAAAAAAAAAAAAAAAAAAAAAAAAAAAAAAAAAAAAAAAAAAAAAAAAAAAAAAAAAAAAAAAAAAATTTTCGGGAAATTTAAAGGGGGTTTTGAAAAGGGCCTTGCCCCCTTTTCCCTAATGAAAAAATTTTTGTTGAAACACTTGTTTACCTCATTAAGGGTTTTTTTTTTTTTTTTTTTTTTTTTTTTTTTTTTTTTTTTTTTTTTTTTTTTTTTTTTTTTTTTTTTTTTTTTTTTTTTTTTTTTTTTTTTTTTTTTTTTTTTTTTTTTTTTTTTTTTTTTTTTTTTTTTTTTTTTTTTTTTTTTTTTTTTTTTTTTTTTTTTTTTCCCCCCCCCCCCCCCCCCCCCCCCCCCCCCCCCCCCCCCCCCCCCCCCCCCCCCCCCCCCCCCCCCCCC
>NW_027211550.1:0-3914 GCF_029030835.1 Brachyistius frenatus | reverse complement strand
TCCCCAACCCATATTGATAAAAAATTTTGTTCCAAAATCCCTTATTTTAAAACCCGTGGAAATGTAATGCAGTTTTACATTAGGCCTGAGAAAGTGACCCTTTGGGAAATGTTTTTCTGTAAAATTGCAAGGAAATGGCTTGAAACCATTTTGGGCATGGTTTATCCAATTTCCAAGTACTGATGAAGAAATTTGTTTAAACACTTAGTTTAAACTGTGGCAATGTAATTCAATTTTATGCTGTATTTGAGCTTCTGTCGCTGAGAAAAGGGCTGTTTTTTAAATAGGGGTTTTTCCCGGAAATTTTGGTCCCCCTAAGGTGGTTTAAAACTTTTTAAACCATGTAGTTTACCCCATTTTCCATAGCACTGATGAAGAAATTTGTTCAAAAATTTTTTAGTTTAAACTGAAAATGTAATTCAATTTTTTGTATTTGAGTTTCCCTCCCTGAGATAAGGCTGTTTTTTAAATAGCGTTTTTCCCTTGTAAATTGTCCACCCAAGGTGGTTTTAAAAACTATTTTGGCCAAGTTTATCCCATTTTCCATAGCACTGATTTGAAATTTGTTCGAAAACACTTAGTTTGGCCGGGGCACTGAAATTTAAATTTTACTTTTTTAGGCCTGAGAAAGGGAGTTTTAAATGCTTTTTTCCTGTAAAAATGCCCCCAAAAGGTTTGCATTTTTGGCCACATTTTACCCCTTTTTGCCATAGTACTAGAAAAAATTTTTGTTCCTAAACACTTGGGTTTAAACCGTGGCAATGTAATGCAGTTTTAATTAGGCCTGGGGTGACCCTTGGGAAATGCTTTTTTCCTTCTTTGAAATTGCAGACAGAAAGTGGTTTGAAACCACTTTGGCCATGCTTATCCCATTTGCCATAGTACTGATGAAGAAATTTGTTCCTAAACACTTAGTTTAAACCGTGGACACTGTAATTCAATTTCATGCTGAATTTGAGCTTCTGTCGCTGAGATAAGGCTGTTTTTTAAATAGCGTGTTTCCTAGAAATTGTCCACCTATGTGGCTTGAAACTACTTTGGCCATGTAGTTTTTCCCATTTTCCATGGCACTGATGAAGAAATTTGTTCGTAAACACTTAGTTTAAAACGGGCAATGTAATTCAATTTTATGCTGTATTTGAGCTGAGATAAGGCTGTTTTTTTTAAAAAGCCTGTTTCCTGTGAAATTGTCCACCCAAGGTGGCTTGAAACTACTTTGGCCATGTAGTTTATCCCATTTTCCATAGCACTGATTAAGAAATTTGTTCGTAAACACTTAGTTTAAGCCGTGGCACTGTAATGTAGTTTTACATTAGGCCTGAGAAAGTGAGCCTTTAAATGCTGTTTTCTGTGAAATTGCAGACACAAAGTGGCTTGAAATCACTTTGGGCATGTAGTTTATCCCATTTGCCATAGTACTGATGAAGAAATTTGTTCCTAAACACTTAGTTTAAACCGTGGCAATGTAATGCAGTTTTACATTAGGCCTGAGAAAGTGAGCCTTGAAATGCTGTTTTCTGTGAAATTGCAGACAGAAAGTGGCTTGAAACCACTTTGGGCATGTAGTTTATCCAATTTGCCATAGTACTGATGAAGAAATTTGTTCCTAAACACTTAGTTTAAACCGTGACACTGTAATTCAATTTTATGCTGTATTTGAGCTTCTGTCGCTGAGATAAGGCTGTTTTTTAAATAGCGTGTTTCCTGTGAAATTGTCCACCCAAGGTGGCTTGAAACTACTTTGGCCATGTAGTTTATCCCATTTTCCATAGCACTGATGAAGAAATTTGTTCGTAAACACTTAGTTTAAGCCGTGGCACTGTAATGAAGAAATTTGTTCGTAAACACTTACATTAAAGGGCAATGAGAAAGTGAGCCTTGAAATGCTGTTTTCTGTGAAATTGCAGACAGAAAGTGGCTTGAAACCACTTTGGCCATGTAGTTTATCCCATTTGCCATAGTACTGATGAAGAAATTTGTTCGTAAACACTTAGATTAAAGCCGTGGCAATGTAATTCAATTTTATGCTGTATTTGAGCTTCTGTCGCTGAGATAAGGCTGTTTTTTAAATAGCGTGTTTCCTGTGAAATTGTCCACCCAAGGTGGCTTGAAACTACTTTGGCCATGTAGTTTATCCCATTTTCCATAGCACTGATGAAGAAATTTGTTCGTAAACACTTAGTTTAAACCGTGGCAATGTAATTCAATTTTATGCTGTATTTGAGCTTCTGTCGCTGAGATAATAGCGTGTTTCCTGTGAAATTGTCCACCCAAGGTGGCTTGAAACTACTTTGGCCATGTAGTTTATCCCATTTTCCATAGCACTGATTAAGAAATTTGTTCGTAAACACTTAGTTTAAGCCGTGGCACTGTAATGCAGTTTTACATTAGGCCTGAGAAAGTGAGCCTTGAAATGCTGTTTTCTGTGAAATTGCAGACAGAAAGTGGCTTGAAACCACTTTGGCCATGTAGTTTATCCCATTTGCCATAGTACTGATGAAGAAATTTGTTCCTAAACACTTAGTTTAAACCGTGGCAATGTAATGCAGTTTTAAATTAGGCCTGAGAAAGTGAGCCTTGAAATGCTGTTTTCTGTGAAATTGCAGACAGAAAGTGGCTTGAAACCACTTTGGGCATGTAGTTTATCCAATTTTCCATAGCACTGATTAAGAAATTTGTTCGTAAACACTTAGTTTAAGCCGTGGCACTGTAATGCAGTTTTACATTAGGCCTGAGAAAGTGAGCCTTGAAATGCTGTTTTCTGTGAAATTGCAGACAGAAAGTGGCTTGAAACCACTTTGGCCATGTAGTTTATCCCATTTGCCATAGTACTGATGAAGAAATTTGTTCCTAAACACTTAGTTTAAACCGTGACACTGTAATTCAATTTTATGCTGAATTTGAGCTTCTGTCGCTGAGATAAGGCTGTTTTTTAAATAGCGTGTTTCCTGTGAAATTGTCCACCCAAGGTGGCTTGAAACTACTTTGACCATGTAGTTTATCCCATTTTCCATAGCACTGATGAAGAAATTTGTTCGTAAACACTTAGTTTAAACCGTGGCAATGTAATTCAATTTTATGCTGTATTTGAGCTTCTGTCGCTGAGATAAGGCTGTTTTTTTAAACAGCCTGTTTCCTGTGAAATTGTCCACCCAAGGTGGCTTGAAACTACTTTGGCCATGTAGTTTATCCCATTTTCCATAGCACTGATTAAGAAATTTGTTCGTAAACACTTAGTTTAAGCCGTGGCACTGTAATGTAGTTTTACATTAGGCCTGAGAAAGTGAGCCTTTAAATGCTGTTTTCTGTGAAATTGCAGACACAAAGTGGCTTGAAACCACTTTGGGCATGTAGTTTATCCAATTTGCCATAGTACTGATGAAGAAATTTGTTCCTAAACACTTAGTTTAAACCACCCAAACCATAGTACTGATGAAGAAATTTTTTCCCTAAACACTTAGTTTCCGTGGCAATGTAATTAAATTTTATGCATTTGAGTTTGTCGTGAGAAAGGCTGTTTTTTAAATGGGTTTTTCCCTGTGAAATTGTTCACCGGTGGTTTTAAATACTTTGCCATGTAGTTTACCCTTTTTTCCCAAAGCACTTTTTAAGAAATTTGTTCGTAAAACTTATTTAACTGATGTAATCATTTTAAATTTAGGTTTGAGAAAGGGTTTTTAAATGTTTCGGAAATTGGGAACAAAAGGGTTTGAAACATTTTGGGCCATGTAGTTTACCCCATTTCCAAATGATAAGAAATTTTTTCCCAAAACTTATTTTAAAACCGGGGAATGTAATGCAGTTTTACATTAGGCCTGAGAAAGTGACCCTTGAAATGCTGTTTTCTGTAAATTGAGAAGAAAGTGGTTTAAAACCCATTTGGGGCATGTATTTTACCAATTTTGCCTAGTATA
>NW_027211549.1:0-3942 GCF_029030835.1 Brachyistius frenatus | reverse complement strand
ATATGACAAAAAAAAGTCATACTATAGCATGTCGTCAAAATATGATAAAAAAAAAGTCATACTATAGCATGTCGTCTAAAATATGATAAAAAAGTCATACTATAGCATGTCGTCTGAAATATGATAAAAAAGTCATACTATAGCATGTCGTCTAAAATATGATAAAAAAGTCATACTATAGCATGTCGCTCAAAATATGATAAAAAAAAAGTCATACTATAGCGTGTTGTCTAAAATATGATAAAAAAGTCATACTATAGCATGTCGTCTAAAATATGATAAAAAAGTCATACTATAGCATGTCGTCTAAAATATGATAAAAAAGTCATACTATAGCATGTCGTCTAAAATATGAAAAAAAAGTCATACTATAGCATGTCGCTCAAAATATGATAAAAAAAAAGTCATACTATAGCATGTCGTCTGAAATATGATAAAAAAGTCATACTGTAGCATGTCGTCTAAAATATGATAAAAAAGTCATACTATAGCATGTCGTCTAAAATATGATAAAAAAGTCATACTATAGCATGTCGTCTAAAATATGATAAAAAAGTCATACTATAGCATGTCGTCTAAAATATGATAAAAAAGTCATACTATAGCATGTCGTCAAAAATATGATAAAAAGTCATACTATAGCATGTCGTCTAAAATATGATAAAAAAGTCATACTATAGCATGTCGTCTAAAATATGACAAAAAAAAGTCATACTATAGCATGTCGTCTAAAATATGATAAAAAAGTCATACTATAGCATGTCGTCTAAAATATGATAAAAAAAGTCATACTATAGCATGTCGTCTAAAATATGATAAAAAAGTCATACTATAGCATGTCGTCTAAAATATGACAAAAAAAGTCATACTATAGCATGTCGTCTAAAATATGATAAAAAAAGTCATACTATAGCATGTCGTCTAAAATATGATAAAAAAAAGTCATACTATAGCATGTCATCTAAAATATGACAAAAAAGTCATACTATAGCATGTCGTCTAAAATATGATAAAAAAGTCATACTATAGCATGTCGTCTAAAATATGATAAAAAAGTCATACTATAGCATGTCGTCTAAAATATGATAAAAAAGTCATACTATAGCATGTCGTCTAAAATATGATAAAAAAGTCATACTATAGCATGTCGTCTAAAATATGACCAAAAAAGTCATACTATAGCATGTCGTCTAAAATATGATAAAAAAGTCATACTATAGCATGTCGTCTAAAATATGATAAAAAAAGTCATACTATAGCATGTCGTCTAAAATATGACAAAAAAGTCATACTATAGCATGTCGTCTAAAATATGATAAAAAAGTCATACTATAGCATGTCATCTAAAATATGATAAAAAAGTCATACTATAGCATGTCGTCTAAAATATGATAAAAAAGTCATACTATAGCATGTCGTCTAAAATATGATAAAAAAGTCATACTATAACATGTCGTCTAAAATATGACAAAAAAGTCATACTATAGCATGTCGTCTAAAATATGATAAAAAAGTCATACTGTAGCATGTCGTCTAAAATATGACCAAAAAGTCATACTATAGCATGTCGTCTAAAATATGATAAAAAAAGTCATACTGTAGCATGTCGTCTAAAATATGATAAAAAAAGTCATACTATAGCATGTCGTCTAAAATATGACAAAAAAAGTCATACTATAGCATGTCGTCTAAAATATGATAAAAAAGTCATACTATAGCATGTCGTCTAAAATATGACAAAAAAAAGTCATACTATAGCATGTCGTCCAAAATATTACCAAAAAGTCATACTATAGCATGTCGTCTAAAATATGATAAAAAAGTCATACTATAGCATGTCGTCTAAAATATGATAAAAAAGTCATACTATAGCATGTCGTCTAAAATATGATAAAAAAGTCATACTATAGCATGTCGTCTAAAATATGATAAAAAAGTCATACTATAGCATGTCGTCTAAAATATGATAAAAAAGTCATACTATAGCATGTCATCTAAAATATAACAAAAAAGAAGTCATACTATAGCATGTCGCTCAAAATATTATAAAAAAAAAGTCATACTATAGCGTGTTGTCTAAAATATGATAAAAAAGTCATACTATAGCATGTCGTCTAAAATATGATAAAAAAGTCATACTATAGCATGTCGTCTAAAATATGATAAAAAAGTCATACTATAGCATGTCGTCTAAAATATGATAAAAAAGTCATACTATAGCATGTCGTCTAAAATATGATAAAAAAGTCATACTATAGCATGTCGTCTAAAATATGACCAAAAAGTCATACTATAGCATGTCGTCTAAAATATGATAAAAAAGTCATACTATAGCATGTCGTCTAAAATATGATAAAAAAGTCATACTATAGCATGTCGTCTAAAATATGATCAAAAAGTCATACTATAGCATGTCGTCTAAAATATGATCAAAAAGTCATACTATAGCATGTCGTCTAAAATATGATAAAAAAGTCATACTATAGCATGTCGTCTAAAATATGATAAAAAAGTCATACTATAGCATGTCGTCTAAAATATGATAAAAAAGTCATACTATAGCATGTCGTCTAAAATATGATAAAAAAGTCATACTATAGCATGTCGTCTAAAATATGATAAAAAAGTCATACTATAGCATGTCGTCTAAAATATGACCAAAAAGTCATACTATAGCATGTCGTCTAAAATATGATAAAAAAGTCATACTATAGCATGTCGTCTAAAATATGACAAAAAAGTCATACTATAGCATGTCGTCTAAAATATGATAAAAAAGTCATACTATAGCATGTCGTCTAAAATATGACCAAAAAGTCATACTATAGCATGTCGTCTAAAATATGATAAAAAAAAAAGTCATACTATAGCATGTCGTCTAAAATATGATAAAAAAAAGTCATACTATAGCATGTCGTCTAAAATATGATCAAAAAGTCATACTATAGCATGTCGTCTAAAATATGATCAAAAAAGTCATACTATAGCATGTCGTCTAAAATATGATAAAAAAGTCATACTATAGCATGTCGTCTAAAATATGATAAAAAAAGTCATACTATAGCATGTCGTCTAAAATATGATAAAAAAGTCATACTATAGCATGTCGTCTAAAATATGATAAAAAAGTCATACTATAGCATGTCGTCTAAAATATGATAAAAAAGTCATACTATAGCATGTCGTCTAAAATATGATAAAAAAGTCATACTATAGCATGTCGCCTAAAATATGATAAAAAAAAAAGTCATACTATAGCATGTCGTCTAAAATATGATAAAAAAAAAAGTCATACTATAGCATGTCGCTCAAAATATGATAAAAAAAAAGTCATACTATAGCATGTCGTCTAAAATATGATAAAAAAGTCATACTATAGCATGTCGTCTAAAATATGATAAAAAAGTCATACTATAGCATGTCGTCTAAAATATGATAAAAAAGTCATACTATAACATGTCGTCTAAAATATGATAAAAAAAAGTCATACTATAGCATGTCGCTCAAAATATGATAAAAAAAAAAGTCATACTATAGCATGTCGTCTAAAATATGATAAAAAAAAGTCATACTATAGCATGTCGCTCAAAATATGATAAAAAAAAAGTCATACTATAGCATGTCGTCTAAAATATGATAAAAAAGTCATACTATAGCATGTCGTCTAAAATATGATAAAAAAGTCATACTATAGCATGTCGTCTAAAATATGATAAAAAAGTCATACTATAGCATGTCGTCTAAAATATGACCAAAAAGTCATACTATAGCATGTCGTCTAAAATATGATAAAAAAAGTCATACTATAGCATGTCGTCTAAAATATGATAAAAAAGTCATACTATAGCATGTCGTCTAAAATATGATAAAAAAGTCATACTATAGCATGTCGTCTAAAATATGATAAAAAAGTCATACTATAGCATGTCGTCTAAAATATGA
>NW_027211548.1:0-4039 GCF_029030835.1 Brachyistius frenatus | reverse complement strand
CTCCATTTCACCTCTCAGCAGCAGTGACTGTGTGAGTTTCACTTCCTCAAAGATAAAACTGGTTTCAGCTGATTTAAATATCATGTGACTCTGCAGCCAATGAGGACGTCAGCTCTTAGACTCCACCCATGTTGGCTCCGCCCATCTTCCAGCTGCAGATCTGATGGAGGGAACAAGGAAACGTGACAGACTGCAGCTGCTGAGTTTGAGAGCAGTTTTTTTTATTCCTCCTCAAACTCGTCGTCTCGGCTGTGATTCATGACTAAGTTGAAGTTTCCCCACAAACTGAGACGCCCTCTGTTTCTGCTGCTGTAACATGAAACAAAGATTTGAGGATCTTTGTTTTACCTCTGATAAGTTCACTTATTAGTCTCCAGGGGCAACGAGCGCTGTCAGTGGGCAGAGTGCTCCCTCTGGTGGCCATTCTGGAAACAAGCAGCACCATTTAGTCTAATTCAACTCAGACAAATGGTGGATGAAGTATTCAGAAACATTACAACAGTATTTAGAACAGACGACAGAGTTGTTGAAGTGTTCAACCACCTCATTTAAAGAGCACTCATGATTATATGGTTCAAGGAGTGTCTTTTGAAACACAATTTGCCCTTTAGTCGTTGCCATGGTTACAATCACATCATAAAGTATACAGCGATGGTCAGAGAAAGATAATTCACGTCCTGAAACCTGATCCACGTGTAACCCTCTTGTTATCACCAAGTCCAGGGTGTTACCCTGCTGGTGGGCGGCTTCCTTTACATGTTGGGTCACTTCAAAGCTGTCCAGTAAATCCATCAGCTCTGGAGCTTTGTGGTCGTTCTTCTTGTTTACATGAATATTAAAGTCTCCGTTCAGAATGAACCTGTCATATCTGGTGATACCTGGTGAGATCGACTCTGAGAGTTCCTGCAGAAATAGTGCCGAGTACGTCGGTGGCCGGTAAACTGTGATGATCAGTACTGTTGATTTACCTTTCAGCTGCAGAGCAACATATTCAAACGATGTCAAATCAGCGAGGTCGATGTCATTACACCCAAACTGTGGTGAAGATCACTGCGATCCCTCCTCCTCTCTTGTTCTGTGTAACTGACTGATAACATTTATAGTGAGGAGGACAAGCCTCTATCAGAGTTGCTTCACCAGTCGTGTTGTTAAGCCACGTTTCAACCAGGAACAGAAAGTACAAAGTCTTATCGATGATGAGATCATTAACCAGAAAAGATTTATCGGTCAAAGATCCGACGATAAAAAAAAAGGCAATTTCATCTGCAGGGACTCTCAGACTGGAGAGGAGGCTGGTTGAGGCTGAACTTTGACAATTTTGAGATCGCCGTCTAGTAAGATAGTAATTTAGGTTGTAGGTCGGCGCCGAGAAGTCTGGATCCAGTGAAGTTCAGATGAACTCCATCAGGTTGAAACGCTCCTCACGGTTCCACAAAGGGTTAAAACTGTCAATCAAACCTATCCCATGTTTGAGGCGTGTTGACGTCAGCCGTGTTTTCAGGATCAGGAGTCCACCGAACGATTCACTTCCTTTCTTGCGCGTCGGAATCGGTCCGGAAATAAACGCGTCTTGTGATCGATGGTCACTCAGGGTTTTCAGCAGCAGAGTGAAATCTTTTTCCAGAGTCTCAGAGCCCGTTCTCTTTTGCAGGATGTCAGAAGAACCCGTGTGGATCAGAACCCTCAGACTTCTTGGACGAGTCCAGAGGATAACTGGGAGGAGCTCCGTTAACTCCTTCACACCGGTGGTATCCAAACACAGATTTTCAGCCATTTTAACGTGCTTGGTGATGGCGTCCTCCATCAAAATACCGCCTGGTGTCTGAGGGACCTGAACTGTGTCTCTTCTGGCTCTTGATCTAGCAGTGGTTTTGAGGCTGTTTCTCCTGCTTCCATCAGCCTTGTTTCTGGTGATGTAATGACCAGTTTCCACAGACTTAGTGTCATCACACACTTCATGAGTCAGCAGCTCGTACCTGTTGTGCAGGGAGAGATCCAGCGGTGGAGTGAGCGTTGGAGCTGTGTTCCTCATGTGTTTGTTTCTGTGGTGGATAACATCAAACTGAGCCCTGGATGGAGGTGATGTTTTGGGCCTCGCTCCAGTGCGATGTGTATTTAAAAACTCTCAGATCATATTTGCTCCGGACTTGGCTGAATACTGAGATCATTTCTGACGTCCTCCCGTGTTAGTCCGCTGATATCTAAGTGGTGGACTGCTGCTTTAACAATGATCTGAATCCTCTCTGGTTTGGATTCGACCTCCATCGTAGCATTTACTACCCCCTGCTGTGAAAGTGACCAGCTCTGTTTGTGTTTTGTAAGTCGACCGTTGTTTCCCCCTCGTTTTGTCTGATGGAGGACTGCTGTGGCTCGTTTTGCCGGCTTTACTTCTTCCGTCGGCTCCTCCACTCTGGCTGAACCTCTTCACTGCCTCTGCAGAGGTGGTTTTATTCTGCACCTTCACCTGCTGTATTTCCCTCTCCCCTTTCTCAATCATTACTCCACTTACTTTCTTTTTGGATACGGTTTCTATTCACTATTTGGGTTTCCCTTTTTTTTTGGGCCCCCCTTTTTTTGGGTTTTTTTTCCCCCCCCGGAAAAATTTTTAAACCCCCAAAATTTTTTTTTTTCCCCGGGGAAAAACCCTTTTATAAAAACCTTTTTGGGGCTTTTGGGGGAAAAAAAAGGGAAAATTTTCCCTTTTTTTTTCCCCCTTAATTTGGCCCCCAAATTTTTCCAAAATTTTTGTTTTTTTATGGTTTAAAAATTTTAAGGGGTTGTTTTTAAAAACTTGAAAAAATTTTTTTTTTTTTTTTTTCGGGATTTGGAGGTTGTTTTTTTCGCACGTTTTTTTTAAAAAACATTTTAATTTTTAATTGGTATCCACTTATATCAAAAACTTTTACTTTTTTTTGGGACCCAAGGAAAACCGGCCCCCCCTTTTTTTCCCTGGGGGCCCTTTCCCCCCAAAAAAAAGGGGTGGGGGGAAAATTTTTTTGGGGCCTCCCCCCCCCCCCGGGGGGTTTTGGGTTTTTTAAAACCCTAAAGGGTTTTTTTTAAAAGGTAAACCGGTTTTCTGTTTTTTTTTTTGGGGTTTTTTTTCCCAAAAAAAAGTTTGGGGGGGGTTTTTTTTTTTTCCCTGGGGGTTTTTTTTTTAAAACCTCCGGGAATTTTTTTGGAAAAAAATTTTTAAAAAAAAAAATTTTTTTTGGGTTTTTGAAGAAAAAAAAGGTTTTTTTTTTCAGGGGAAAACCTCCCCCCCCCCCTTTCCCCCTTTTCCCCCTTTCCCCCCTCTTAAAAAAACCCCCTTTTTCCCCCTCAATTTCCCCAAAATTTTTTAAAAATTTTTTAAAAACCAAAAATTTCCCTCCGGGAAAACCCCCCCTTTTTCCTAAACCCCCCCCCCCCCCTTTTGGAACCCCTTCCCCCCCAAAAACGACATGTTTTTAACCCCCCCCGGTTTTTTTTCCCTTGCATTTTCCAAAAATCAACATTTCCATTTCCCAAAACTTTACCTAGCCTCAAGGGAATTTTCCCCCCAATTTTAAAAAATTCCCCCCACCCCCATTTTGGGGGAAAAACAACCCATTCTGGGAAAAGTTTGGGAAACCGGGGGGCCTTCAGTGGGCAGGTGCTCCCTGGTGGCCATTCGGGAAAAAGCACACATTTGTCTAATTCAACTCAGACAAATGGTGGATGAAGTATTCAGAACATTTATTGAAGTAAAAGTACAAATACAGCAAAGAAAACAAAGATACTCCATTACAAGTCAAAGTTAATTAAACAGCTTACCAGGTAAAAGTACAAAAGGGTTAGCAAACATTTAGTGAAAGTATTAAAGTAAAAGTGCTGCTTTTTTCCCCTTTAATAATCTATATTACTATATATGAAGCGGGAAAAAATTTCAGCCCTTTATTTCAAAAAAAGTTCTGATACCAGACTGAAAATACAACCCATTCAAAACCTTTTGAAGTAAAAGTATCGCAAAAAAACACTGAAAAAAAAAAAAAAAAAACAAAAATTTTGTTTTTTTATTTTA
>NW_027211547.1:0-4074 GCF_029030835.1 Brachyistius frenatus | reverse complement strand
CCGGAGGAGAGGGCCTTTTTTACTGCGGCTCGGTCTTTCCTGCCATCTTTCTGTACGGAGGGACACAAACAGGAGATTCAGTGACAGCTGATGGACTCAAACAGCCCATCAACAGAAGGAGAGGGAGACATACCTCCGTGTTCACCACCAGCTCAGAGCTTCCTTTCTTCCTGTAAACAACAACAACAACAACAACATTAGAGCTGAACAAAAGGGAGACACTCATCAATGAACACGTTCCCTATTCTGCTGACTTTAAAGAAGTGTGACTGGATCATTACTGTGAAACTGAAGCACATCCACATCATGGAAGATCCACTCAGCATCATTACTATAACTCATATCAGTGTCCTGGTCCTCCACCGACAGCAGCAGCACCAGAAGAGTGTGAAGAAGAAGCAGCTCAGTTTGTTTAAAACACACACTGAACGTAAAGAGAAGTGTATTAGTTCAGATTAAACCTCCTCAGAGCACCGTGACGATAACTAGCTGTCTTCTGTCTGTTTAAATACTCCGTATAAAACCAGTTTAAAACCAGGTCTGGAACCAGTTCAAACCAGGTCTGGAACCAGTTCAAAAACCAGTTCAAAAACCAGTTCTGAAACCAGTCCCAAAACCAGCCCTAAAAACCGGCATGACACCAGTTTAAAACCAGGTCTGGAACCAGTTTAAACCATGTCCAGCAGTAAAATCAGGAATTAAAATCAAGTTCCTGCTTCAACTTTACAAAATGTCAACAACAACAACAACAGTTACAAAAAAACTCTGAAAACCTTCGATAGCTCAACTCAGAAAAGTTTCAGCAGTCCGTGAACGCACCACTGTCTCAGCAAAGTCCGTGAACGAAGCACAGTGTTAGCGGAGACCATAAACGAAGTAGTCCCTTAACGCAGAGTTCTAACGCAGGTCATGAATGCAGAGGAGTGTCCGCGGTCAGTGAACTCAACAGAGTCCGTGAACGCAGCAGCAGGTCACTATCACCTGCCCGACAGAGAAGATAGCAGCTGCTAACTAGCATCCCGACGGCGACACTTGTCTGCTGACCTCTTCTTCCTCCTCCTCTTCCTCACTCACCTGCTCGCTGCGGAGGCCCGGGTCCTCCTCCTCAGCAGGTACAGAACCAGCAGGACACCGCCTGCTAAGGACGAGTTCCTGGCGGTCAGATGTTTACTGAAGGCCGACATGCTACCACTACGAGCGGTCGGGTTGGTTCCACCTCTCCGCCTGGCTGCGGTTCAACAGGGGCATTGTGGGAGGCTCGCAGCGCTTCTTCTTCCTGTTCATCCTCACAGCGGACCGCGTCTGCCCCCTGGTGGAGAGCACGCGTCGTTGTCCAGTGTTTCGTCAGACTCATGATGTCAGGTGGAAGAAGACTTTCTGTCTCCCTCCAGCGAACAGTGAATACCATAAAGAAAAGGTTGCAGCCTGTTATTAATAAACTGACAACACAGCAGAACTGTAATCATTATTTAAATACAATGGAGTTCAGACCTTAAATACAAATTAAGTAGGCATTGTTGGACACACGTCTGTTTCCCTGAAGTCTGCTGAGGATCAACACTCAATACAGACGTCCATGCGGTCGTTCACAAATATAAACTCCATCTTCTGGAAATGTCAGCAGGTCGGAGAACATCCTGAACATTCAGAGAACATCCTGAACATTCAGAGAACATTCTACAACGTTCAGAGAACATCTTACAACGTTCAGAGAACATCTTACAATGTTCAGAGAACATTCCATAACATTCAGAGAACATTCTACAACATTCAGAGAACATCTTACAACGTTCAGAGAACATCTTACAATGTTCGGAGAACATCCTGAACATTCAGAGAACATCCTGAACATTCAGAGAACATTCTACAACGTTCAGAGAACATCTTACAACGTTCAGAGAACATCTTACAATGTTCAGAGAACATTCCATAACATTCAGAGAACATTCTACAACATTCAGAGAACATCTTACAACGTTCAGAGAACATCTTACAATGTTCGGAGAACATTCCATAACATTCAGAGAACATTCTACAACATTCAGAGAACATTCTACAACATTCAGAGAACATCTTACAACGTTCAGAGAACATCTTACAACGTTCAGAGAACATCTTACAATGTTCAGAGAACATTCCATAACATTCAGAGAATATTCTACAACATTCAGAGAACATCTTACAATGTTCAGAGAACATCTTACAACGTTCAGAGAACATCTTACAATGTTCAGAGAACACCTTACAATGTTCAGAGAACATCTTACAATGTTCAGAGAACATTCCATAACATTCAGAGAATATTCTACAACATTCAGAGAACATTCTACAACATTCAGAGAACATTCTGCAACGTTCAGAGAACATCTTGCAGCGTTCAGAGAACATTCCATAACATTCAGAGAACATTCTACAACATTCAGAGAACATTCTACAACATTCAGAGAACATTCTGCAATGTTCAGAGAACATCTTACAGTGTTCAGAGAACATTCCATAACATTCAGAGAACATTCTACAACATTCAGAGAACATTCTACAACATTCAAAGAACATCTTACAATGTTCAGAGAACATTCCACAACATTCAGAGAACATTCTACAACATTCAGAGAACATCTTACAATGTTCAGAGAACATTCTACAACGTTCAGAGAACATCCTGAACATTCAGAGAACATTCTACAACATTCAGAGAACATCTTACAACGTTCAGAGAACATTCTACAACGTTCAGAGAACATCTTACAATGTTCAGAGAACATTCTACAACATTCAGAGAACATCCTACAACATTCTGAGAACATTCTACATAATTCAGAGAACATTCTTCAACATTCAGAGAACATCCTGAACATTCAGAGAACATCCTGAACATTCAGAGAACATCCTGAACATTCAGAGAACATTCTGCAACATTCAGAGAACATCTTACAACGTTCAGAGAACATTCTACAATGTTCAGAGAACATCTTACAATGTTCAGAGAGCATTCTACAACGTTCAGATAACATCTTACAATGTTCAGAGAGCATTCTACAACATTCAGAGAACATCTTACAATGTTCAGAGAACATTCCATAACATTCAGAGAACATTCTACAACATTCAGAGAACATTCTACAACATTCAGAGAACATTCTGCAACGTTCAGAGAACATCTTACAATGTTCAGAGAACATCCTACAACATTCAGAGAACATCCTACAACATTCTGAGAACATTCTACATAATTCAGAGAACATCCTACAACATTCTGAGAACATTCTACAACATTCAGAGAACATCCTACAACATTCAGAGAACATTCTACAACATTCAGAGAACATCCTACAACATTCAGAGAACATTCTACAACATTCAGAGAACATTCTACAACATTCAGAGAACATCTTACAATGTTCAGAGAACATTCTACAACATTCAGAGAACATCCTGAACATTCAGAGAACATTCTACAACATTCAGAGAACATCTTACAACGTTCAGAGAACATTCTACAACGTTCAGAGAACATCTTACAATGTTCAGAGAACATTCTACAACATTCAGAGAACATCCTACAACATTCTGAGAACATTCTACATAATTCAGAGAACATTCTACAACATTCAGAGAACATTCTTCAACATTCAGAGAACATCCTGAACATTCAGAGAACATCCTGAACATTCAGAGAACATTCTGCAACATTCAGAGAACATCTTACAATGTTCAGAGAACATGTTACAATGTTCAGAGAGCATTCTACAACGTTCAGATAACATCTTACAATGTTCAGAGAACATTCTACAACGTTCAGAGAACATCTTACAATGTTCAGAGAACATTCCATAACATTCAGAGAACATTCTACAACATTCAGAGAACATTCTACAACATTCAGAGAACATTCTGCAACGTTCAGAGAACATCTTACAACGTTCAGAGAACATGTTCAGAGAACATCCTACAACATTCAGAGAACATCCTACAACATTCTGAGAACATTCTACATAATTCAAAGAACATCCTACAACATTCAGAGAACATTCTACAACATTCAGAGAACATCCTACAACAAAAAGAAAAAAA
>NW_027211546.1:0-4079 GCF_029030835.1 Brachyistius frenatus | reverse complement strand
AGTTAATCCCATTTTCCATAGTACTGATGAAGAAATTTGTTCGTAAACACTTAGTTTAAGCCGTGGCACTGTGATGCAGTTTTATGCTGTATTTGAGCTTCTCTAGCTGAGATAAGGCTGTTTTTGAAACATTGTGTTTCCTCTGAAATTGTCCACACAAAGTGACTTGAAACCACTTTGGCCATGTAGTTTATCCCAATTGGCATTGTTCTGAGTATTAAACTTGTTTGTAAAGACTTAGTTGAAAGCCATGGCGCTGTGATGCAGTTTTCCATTAGGCTGAGGATGCGAACTTGAAATGCTGTTTTCTGTGAAATTGCAGACACAAAGTGACTTGAAATCACGTTGCCCATGTAGTTTATCCTATTTTCCATAGTACTGATGAAGAAATTTGTTCGTAAACACTTAGTTTAAGCCGTGGCACTGTAATGCAGTTTTATGCTGTATTTGAGCTTCTCTCGCTGAGATAAGGCTGTTTTTGAAACATTGTGTTTCCTCTGAAATTGTCCACACAAAGTGACTTGAAACCACTTTGGCCATGTAGTTTATCCCAATTGGCATTGTTCTGAGTATTAAACTTGTTTGTAAAGACTTAGTTGAAAGCCATGGCGCTGTGATGCAGTTTTCCATTAGGCTGAGGATGCGAGACTTGAAATGCTGTTTTCTGTGAAATTGCAGACACAAAGTGACTTGAAATCACGTTGCCCATGTAGTTTATCCTATTTTCCATAGTACTGATGAAGAAATTTGTTCGTAAACACTTAGTTTAAGCCGTGGCACTGTAATGCAGTTTTATGCTGTATTTGAGCTTCTCTGGCTGAGATAAGGCTGTTTTTGAAACATTGTGTTTCCTCTGAAATTGTCCACACAAAGTGACTTGAAACCACTTTGGCCATGTAGTTTATCCCATTTGCCAAAGTTCTGAGTATTAAACTTGTTTGTAAACACTTAGTTGAAAGCCATGGCGCTGTGATGCAGTTTTCCATTAGGCTGAGGATGCGAGACTTGAAATGCTGTTTTCTGTGAAATTGCAGACACAAAGTGACTTGAAATCACGTTGCCCATGTAGTTTATCCTATTTTCCATAGTACTGATGAAGAAATTTGTTCGTAAACACTTAGTTTAAGCCGTGGCACTGTAATGCAGTTTTATGCTGTATTTGAGCTTCTCTGGCTGAGATAAGGCTGTTTTTGAAACATTGTGTTTCCTCTGAAATTGTCCACACAAAGTGACTTGAAACCACTTTGGCCATGTATTCTATCCCATTTGCCAAAGTTCTGAGTATGAAACTTGTTTTTAAACACTTAGTTTAAGCCGTGGTGCTGTGATGCAGTTTCACATTAGGCTGAGAAAGTGAGACTTGAAATGCTGTTTTCTGTGTAATTGCAAACACAAAGTGACTTGAAATCACGTTGTCCTTGTAGTTAATCCCATTTGCCATAGTACTGATGAAGAAATTTGTTCGTAAACACTTACAGCCGTGGCACTGTAATGCAGTTTTATGCTGTATTTGAGCTTCTCTCGCTGAGATAAGGCTGTTTTTGAAACATTGTGTTTCCTGTGAGATTGTCCACACTAAGTGACTTGAAACCACTTTGTCCATGTATTCTATCCCATTTGCCAAAGTTCTGAGAATGAAACTTGTTTTTAAACACTTAGTTTAAGCCGTGGTGCTGTGATGCAGTTTCACATTAGGCTGAGAAAGTGAGACTTGAAATGCTGTTTTCTGTGTAATTGCAGACACAAAGTGACTTGAAATCACGTTGCCCATGTAGCTTATCCTATTTTCCATAGTACTGATGAAGAAATTTGTTCGTAAACACTTAGTTTAAGCCGTGGCACTGTAATGCAGTTTTATGCTGTATTTGAGCTTCTCTGGCTGAGATAAGGCTGTTTTTGAAACATTGTGTTTCCTCTGAAATTGTCCACACAAAGTGACTTGAAACCACTTTGGCCATGTAGTTTATCCCAATTGGCATTGTTCTGAGTATTAAACTTGTTTGTAAAGACTTAGTTGAAAGCCATGGCGCTGTGATGCCGTTTTCCATTAGGCTGAGGATGCGAGACTTGAAATGCTGTTTTCTGTGAAATTGCAGACACAAAGTGACTTGAAATCACGTTGCCCATGTAGTTTATCCTATTTTCCATAGTACTGATGAAGAAATTTGTTCGTAAACACTTAGTTTAAGCCGTGGCACTGTAATGCAGTTTTATGCTGTATTTGAGCTTCTCTGGCTGAGATAAGGCTGTTTTTGAAACATTGTGTTTCCTCTGAAATTGTCCACACAAAGTGACTTGAAACCACTTTGGCCATGTAGTTTATCCCAATTGGCATTGTTCTGAGTATTAAACTTGTTTGTAAAGACTTAGTTGAAAGCCATGGCGCTGTGATGACGTTTTCCATTAGGCTGAGGATGCGAGACTTGAAATGCTGTTTTCTGTGAAATTGCAGACACAAAGTGACTTGAAATCACGTTGCCCATGTAGTTTATCCTATTTTCCATAGTACTGATGAAGAAATTTGTTCGTAAACACTTAGTTTAAGCCGTGGCACTGTAATGCAGTTTTATGCTGTATTTGAGCTTCTCTGGCTGAGATAAGGCTGTTTTTGAAACATTGTGTTTCCTCTGAAATTGTCCACACAAAGTGACTTGAAACCACTTTGGCCATGTAGTTTATCCCAATTGGCATTGTTCTGAGTATTAAACTTGTTTGTAAAGACTTAGTTGAAAGCCATGGCGCTGTGATGCCGTTTTCCATTAGGCTGAGGATGCGAGACTTGAAATGCTGTTTTCTGTGAAATTGCAGACACAAAGTGACTTGAAATCACGTTGCCCATGTAGTTTATCCTATTTTCCATAGTACTGATGAAGAAATTTGTTCGTAAACACTTACAGCCGTGGCACTGTAATGCAGTTTTATGCTGTATTTGAGCTTCTCTCGCTGAGATAAGGCTGTTTTTGAAACATTGTGTTTCCTGTGAGATTGTCCACACTAAGTGACTTGAAACCACTTTGTCCATGTATTCTATCCCATTTGCCAAAGTTCTGAGAATGAAACTTGTTTTTAAACACTTAGTTTAAGCCGTGGTGCTGTGATGCAGTTTCACATTAGGCTGAGAAAGTGAGACTTGAAATGCTGTTTTCTGTGTAATTGCAGACACAAAGTGACTTGAAATCACGTTGCCCATGTAGTTTATCCTATTTTCCATAGTACTGATGAAGAAATTTGTTCGTAAACACTTAGTTTAAGCCGTGGCACTGTAATGCAGTTTTATGCTGTATTTGAGCTTCTCTGGCTGAGATAAGGCTGTTTTTGAAACATTGTGTTTCCTCTGAAATTGTCCACACAAAGTGACTTGAAACCACTTTGGCCATGTAGTTTATCCCAATTGGCATTGTTCTGAGTATTAAACTTGTTTGTAAAGACTTAGTTGAAAGCCATGGCGCTGTGATGCCGTTTTCCATTAGGCTGAGGATGCGAGACTTGAAATGCTGTTTTCTGTGAAATTGCAGACACAAAGTGACTTGAAATCACGTTGCCCATGTAGTTTATCCTATTTTCCATAGTACTGATGAAGAAATTTGTTCGTAAACACTTAGTTTAAGCCGTGGCACTGTAATGCAGTTTTATGCTGTATTTGAGCTTCTCTGGCTGAGATAAGGCTGTTTTTGAAACATTGTGTTTCCTCTGAAATTGTCCACACAAAGTGACTTGAAACCACTTTGGCCATGTATTCTATCCCATTTGCCAAAGTTCTGAGTATGAAACTTGTTTTTAAACACTTAGTTGAAAGCCATGGTGCTGTGATGCAGTTTTCCATTAGGCTGAGAAAGCGAGACTTGAAATGCTGTTTTCTGTGTAATTGCAGACACAAAGTGACTTGAAATCACGTTGCCCATGTAGCTTATCCTATTTTCCATAGTACTGATGAAGAAATTTGTTCGTAAACACTTAGTTTAAGCCGTGGCACTGTAATGCAGTTTTATGCTGTATTTGAGCTTCTCTCGCTGAGATAAGGCTGTTTTTGAAACATTGTGTTTCCTGTGAGATTGTCCACACTAAGTGACTTGAAACCA
>NW_027211545.1:0-4094 GCF_029030835.1 Brachyistius frenatus | reverse complement strand
TTTTTTATCATATTTTAGACGACATGCTATAGTATGACTTTTTTATCATATTTTAGACGACATGCTATAGTATGACTTTTTTGGTCATATTTTAGGCGACATGCTATAGTATGACTTTTTTTATCATATTTTAGACGACATGCTATAGTATGACTTTTTTATCATATTTTAGGCGACATGCTATAGTATGACTTTTTTTATCATATTTTAGACGACATGCTATAGTATGACTTTTTTATCATATTTTAGACGACATGCTATAGTATGACTTTTTTTATCATATTTTAGACGACATGCTATAGTATGACTTTTTTTATCATATTTTAGACGACATGCTATAGTGTGACTTTTTTATCATATTTTAGACGACATGCTATAGTATGACTTTTTTATCATATTTTAGACGACATGCTATAGTATGACTTTTTTTATCAGTCATACTATAGCATGTCGTCTAAAATATGATGAAAAAAAAGTCATACTATAGCATGTCGTCTAAAATATGATAAAAAAGTCATACTATAGCATGTCGTCTAAAATATGACCAAAAAGTCATACTATAGCATGTCGTCTAAAATATGACCAAAAAGTCATACTATAGCATGTCGTCTAAAATATGATAAAAAAGTCATACTATAGCATGTCGTCTAAAATATGACCAAAAAGTCAGCATGTCGTCTAAAATATGACCAAAAAGTCATACTATAGCATGTCGTCTAAAATATGATAAAAAGTCATACTATAGCATGTCGTCTAAAATATGATAAAAAAGTCATACTATAGCATGTCGTCTAAAATATGATAAAAAAGTCATACTATAGCATGTCGTCTAAAATATGACCAAAAAGTCATACTATAGCATGTCGTCTAAAATATGACCAAAAAGTCATACTATAGCATGTCGTCTAAAATATGATGAAAAAGTCATACTATAGCATGTCGTCTAAAATATGACCAAAAAGTCATACTATAGCATGTCGTCTAAAATATGACCAAAAAGTCATACTATAGCATGTCGTCTAAAATATGACCAAAAAGTCATACTATAGCATGTCGTCTAAAATATGACCAAAAAGTCATACTATAGCATGTCGTCTAAAATATGACCAAAAAGTCATACTATAGCATGTCGTCTAAAATATGACCAAAAAGTCATACTATAGCATGTCGTCTAAAATATGACCAAAAAGTCATACTATAGCATGTCGTCTAAAATATGACCAAAAAGTCATACTATAGCATGTCGTCTAAAATATGACCAAAAAGTCATACTATAGCATGTCGTCTAAAATATGACCAAAAAGTCATACTATAGCATGTCGTCTAAAATATGACCAAAAAGTCATACTATAGCATGTCGTCTAAAATATGACCAAAAAGTCATACTATAGCATGTCGTCTAAAATATGACCAAAAAGTCATACTATAGCATGTCGTCTAAAATATGACCAAAAAGTCATACTATAGCATGTCGTCCGAAATATGATCAAAAAGTCATACTATAGCGTGATATACTTCCTTCAAATTTCTGACGACATGCTATAAGTACGACTTCCGTTCAAGTTATGGAAGCTAACACAGTGGTGCAGCTGTCAGAGTTGTTGTCTCTCAGTTGGAAGGTACCGGGTTCGATTCCCGTCTATAACTTTCAACATGAATTCCTTATTCCTACAAAACCAATGACCTGAAAGTAAAGTTTGTTGTCCATAATAAGGATGACTAACTTATGCATGTTGTCCATAATGTAAAACATTACATTCAAGCAAGAACATGCAATCCTCCACACTAAGTTCCAGACCCCCTATCGAACCCAGAAGCTCCTGATTGTGAGATGACAACACTGGCTTGGAACTTCAACAGTTTTTATAACTCAATTGCATGCGTGTCTGACTTATATGACTTATATAACTTTTAAACATGTTGAGGAAGAGCAATCCCTGGTGCAGTGGTTGAGGTTGTTGCCTCCCATTCAGAAGGTTCCAGGTTCAAGACTCGCCCGGGAAAGGATGATATTAACATCCTGGATGAAAATCCATGTCAAGGACAAGAATTGAACCTGGAACCTTCTGACTGGAAGGTAACAACACTAACCACTTCACCACGGTGCTTTCTTCAAATTTTTAAAAGTCATATAAATTATATAAGCCAGGCAAACATGCAATAGAGGAAGCACAACTTTGCAGTTGCTAGCGTTGTCATCTCACAGTCAGGAAGTACTGGGTTCGATCAGGGGCTTGGAACTCTGTCTGTGGAGGATTGCATGTTCTTGCTTGGAGTGTGACTTTGTCACAATTACGACTACATGATGTTTGTTTTACATCATGGACTATATGCATGATAACATGCATAAGATAGTCATCCACATTATGGATGACATATTTTAATTTACTTATTACCTATGCAGGAACATGCAAATTCCACATAGAAAGTCCCAGGCGGGGATCGAACCACGGACCTTTAGACTGTAAGACGACAACGCTGACAACTGCACTGTTGTGTTTCCTAAAATAATTTAAACGGAAGTCATATTTATAGCATGTCGTCTAACATATGATGAAAAAGTCATACTATGGCGTGTCGTCCCAAATATGACCAAAAAGTCATACTATAGCGTGTCGTCCCAAATATGACCAAAAAGTCATACTATAGCATGTCGTCTAAAATATGACCAAAAAGTCATACTATAGCATGTCGTCTAAAATATGATAAAAAAAGTCATACTATAGCATGTCGTCTAAAATATGATGAAAAAGTCATACTATAGCATGTCGTCTAAAATATGACCAAAAAGTCATACTATAGCATGTCGTCTAAAATATGATAAAAAAGTCATACTATAGCATGTCGTCTAAAATATGACCAAAAAGTCATACTATAGCATGTCGTCTAAAATATGATGAAAAAGTCATACTATAGCATGTCGTCTAAAATATGACCAAAAAGTCATACTATAGCATGTCGTCTAAAATATGACCAAAAAGTCATACTATAGCATGTCGTCTAAAATATGACCAAAAAGTCATACTATAGCATGTCGTCTAAAATATGACCAAAAAGTCATACTATAGCATGTCGTCTAAAATATGACCAAAAAGTCATACTATAGCATGTCGTCTAAAATATGACCAAAAAGTCATACTATAGCATGTCGTCTAAAATATGACCAAAAAGTCATACTATAGCATGTCGTCTAAAATATGATCAAAAAGTCATACTATAGCATGTCGTCTAAAATATGATAAAAAAGTCATACTATAGCATGTCGTCTAAAATATGACCAAAAAGTCATACTATAGCATGTCGTCTAAAATATGACCAAAAAGTCATACTATAGCATGTCGTCTAAAATATGACCAAAAAGTCATACTATAGCATGTCGTCTAAAATATATGAAAAAAAAGTCATACTATAGCATGTCGTCTAAAATATGACCAAAAAGTCATACTATAGCATGTCGTCTAAAATATGACCAAAAAGTCATACTATAGCATGTCGTCTAAAATATGACCAAAAAGTCATACTATAGCATGTCGTCTAAAATATGATCAAAAAGTCATACTATAGCATGTCGTCTAAAATATGACCAAAAAGTCATACTATAGCATGTCGTCTAAAATATGACCAAAAAGTCATACTATAGCATGTCGTCTAAAATATGATCAAAAAGTCATACTATAGCATGTCGTCTAAAATATGACCAAAAAGTCATACTATAGCATGTCGTCTAAAATATGATGAAAAAGTCATACTATAGCATGTCGTCTAAAATATGATAAAAAAGTCATACTATAGCATGTCGTCTAAAATATGACCAAAAAGTCATACTATAGCATGTCGTCTAAAATATGATCAAAAAGTCATACTATAGCATGTCGTCTAAAATATGACCAAAAAGTCATACTATAGCATGTCGTCTAAAATATGACCAAAAAGTCATACTATAGCATGTCGTCTAAAATATGATCCAAAAAGTCATACTATAGCATGTCGTCTAAAATATGATGAAAAAGTCATACTATAGCATGTCGTCTAAAATATGACCAAAAAGTCATACTATAGCATGTCGTCTAAAATATGATGAAAAAGTCATACTA
>NW_027211544.1:0-4098 GCF_029030835.1 Brachyistius frenatus | reverse complement strand
CTCCCCGGGGGCCTTTTTTTTTTTTTTTGGGGGGGGGTTTTTTTAAAAAAACCCAACTTTTTGGGGTTTTTCCCCCCTTTTTCCCCCAAACCCGGGGCCCCCCTTTTTCCCCCCCCAAAAAAGGGTGGGGGAAAAATTTAAAAACCAAAAATTTAAAAAAGGGGGGGAAAAGGGTTTTTTTTAAAAAAAGGGGAAAAAGGGGGGAACCCCCTTTTTTTTTTAACCCCCCCCCCCTTTTTTTTAAAAAAAAAAGGGGGCCCCCCCCCAAAAAATTTTTTAAAAAAAACCCTTTTTTTTTTTAAAATTTAAAAGGGGGGGGGGGGTTTTTAAAAAAAAAAAATTTTTTCAAAAAATTTTTAAAAAAAAAAAAAAGGGGGGTTTTTAAAGGGGTTTTTATTTTTGTAAAAAATAATTAATTTTTAAAAAAAAAATTTTTTTAAAAATAAAAAAAATTTCCCCGGGAAAATTTTTTTTTGGCCCGGGGTTTTTTTTTTTTTAAAAATTTTTTTTTTTTTTTAAAAATTTTGGGAAAAAAAAAAATTTTTAATTTGGGTTTTTTTTTCCTTTTTAATTAAAGGGGTTTTTTTTTTAAAAAAGGGGGGAAAAAACCAAAAAAACCCAGGGCCCCAAAATTTTTTTTTTTTTAAAAAATTTTTTTAAAAAAAAAAATTCGAAAGGGGCCCGGGGTTTTAATTAAAAGGGCCCCCCCAAAAAAATTTAAGAAACCCCCCCCGGGGGAATTTTTTCCGTTTGGGGGGAAAAAAGGGGGGGGTTTTTTTTTTTTTTGGGGGGGGGGTTTCGGGGAAAAAAGGGGCCAAAAATTGGGAAAAACCCCGGGGGGGGTTAAACCGGGGGGAAAAAGGGGGAAAACCCCCTTGGGGGTTTTTTAAACCCCCCCTTTTTGGAAAAAAAATTTTTTTAAAAAAAACCCCCCTCGGTTTTTCCCCCCCCCAAAAAAAAAATTTTTTCCCTTTTTTAAAAACCCCCAAAAAAGGGTTTTTAAAACCCCTTTTTTTTTTGGGCCAAAATTTCCTTCCCCCCGGGTTTAAAACCCCCCGGCCCCCCCCTTTTTTAAAATTTCCCCGGGGGCCCATCTTTTCCCCCCCCGGGGGGGCCCCCCCCCCCATGCCGGGGAAAACCCCCCAAAAATTTAAAAAAAAGGGGGAAACCTCCCCCCGGGGTTTTTTTTTTTTTTTTTTTTTTAAAAAAAAAAATTTTTTTATTTTTTTTAAAAATTTTTTAAAAAAAATTAAAAACCCCCTTTTAAAACCAAAAAATTTTTTTTTACAAAAATTCCCGGGGTTTTTAAAAAAAAACCCGGGGGGAAAAAAAAAAAAGGGGAAAAAAAAAAAAGGGGGGAAAATAAAAACCCTTTAAATTTTTTTTTTAAAAAAAAAATTTTTTTAAAAATTTCAAAATTTTTTTTCCCTTTAAAAATTTTTTTAAATGGGGTTTTAAAAAAAAATTTTTTAAAAAAAAAAATTTTTTAAAACCAAAAAAAGGGTTTTTCCCCCTTTTTTTTTTTTTTTGGGGGGAAAAAAATTAAAAAAAAATTTAAACATTTTTAAAAGGTTTAAAATTTTTTAAAATTTTGGGCCCCCCCAAAAAAGGGGTTTAAAAAAAGGCGGAAAAAAATTTTTTAAAAAAAAAAGGAAAAAAAAGGGGTTTTTGGTTAAAAAAAAATTTTTAAACCAAACCCCGGGGGGAAAAATTTTTTTAAAAAAACCGGTTTTTAAAAAAAACCGGGGGTCCCCCCTTTTTTTTTCAGAAAAAGGGGGGGGGAAAAAAACCCCAAAACCCGGGGCCCAAATTTAAAATTGGGAAAAACCCCGGGGCCCCCCAAAAAAACCGGGCCCCTCCCCCCCCCTGCCCCCAAAAAGGTTTTTTCCCCCGGAAAAAGGGAATTTTTTAAACCCCCAAAAAGGAAAAAAAAGGGGGGGGAGAAAAAAAAGAAAAAAGGGGGGTTTGGGGGGGGGGGGGGGGGGAAAAAAAAACCCCCGGGGGAAAATAAAGGGGGGGAAAAATTTAAAAAAGGGGAAAAGGGGGGGGGGTTTTTTTTCCCCCAAATGAAGGTTTTAAAAAAAAAAATTTTTGGGAGGGGAAAAAGTTTTTAAAAAAAAACCCCCAAAAAAAAAATTAAAATTGGGGAAAAAAAACCCCCCAAAAACCCCAAAAATTTTCCCCCTTTTAAATTTTTAAAAAAAAAAATTTTTCTTAAAAAAACCCTTTAAAAAAAAAAAAAAAAAACCGGGGAAAAAATTTTTTTTAATTAAAAAAAAAATTTAATTTTTTTTTCCTTTTTCCCCCCCCAAAAAAAAAACAAAGTTTGAAGGGGGGTTTTTAAAAAAATTTTTTAAAACAATTTTTTTAACCCCCAAAAAAAACCGCCCCAAAAAAAAAAGGGGGAAAAAAATTTTTTAAAAAAAATTTTTTTTTTTTTGGGAACCCCCTTTTTAAAAAAATTTTTTTGGGGGGGGAAAAAAAAAGGGGGGGGCCCTTTTCCCTTTTTTTCCCGAAAAACCCCTTTCCAAAAAACCCCCCCCTTTTTTCCCGTTTTTTTCCCCCCCAAAACCCAAAAAAAAATTTAAGGGGGGGGGGGGTTTTTTTTTGGGGGCTTTTAAAAAAATTTTTTTTTTTTTGGGGGGCCCCAAACCCCAAAACCCCAAAAGGGGGTTTGGGTTTTTAAAGGGATTTTTTGGTTTTTTGGAATTTTTAAAAAAAAAAAAAAAAAATTTTTTTTTTCTTTTTTAAAAATTTTTTTAAAAAACCCCCTTTTTTTTTAAAATTTTTGGTTTTTTTTTTAAAAAAAAAAAATTTTTTTTTTTTTCCCCCCCCTTTTTAAAAACCCCCCAAAAAGGGGGGGAAAAAAAAGGGGAAAAATTTTTAAAATTTAAAGGGGTTTAAAAAATTTTTAAAAAAGGGGAGGGGGGCCCGGGGGAAAAAAAAAAAAAAGGGTTAAATTTTTAAAAAATCCCCCAAAAAATTTAAAAAAGGGTTTTGAAAAAAGGGGGGAAAGGGGGGGGTTTTTTTTTTAAAAAAAAGGGAATTTTTAAATATCAAAAAAAAAAAAACCCAAACCCCCCCGGGGGGAAAAAAACCCCCCAAATTTTTGGGGGAAAAAATTTTTTAAAAAAAAAAAAATTTTTTTTTTTAAAAAAAAACCCCCCCCAAAATTTTTCCCCCTTTTTCCCCACAAAAAGGGGGGGGGGTTTTTTTAAAAAAATTTTTTTGGGGGTTTTTTTTTTCCCCGGGG
The DNA here is from genome assembly GCF_029030835.1 of Brachyistius frenatus. Taxonomy (NCBI): domain Eukaryota; kingdom Metazoa; phylum Chordata; class Actinopteri; family Embiotocidae; genus Brachyistius; species Brachyistius frenatus. The sequence continues at coordinate 845 of NW_027211544.1, read as the reverse complement.
GGTTTTTTTAAAAAAAACCCCCCCAAAATTTTTTAATTTTAACAAACCCAAAAAACAAAAATTTTTAAAAAAATTTTTCCCCAAAAATCCCCCCCCCTTTTTTTTTTTTTAAAAAAGGGGGGGGCCTTTTTTTTAAAAAAAACCCTTTTTTTTGGGGGGGTTTTGAAAAAAAACCCCAAAAATTAAAAAAAAAATTTAAAACTGAAAGGGGTTCATTTTTTTTTTTAAAATTTTTAAAAAAACCCTTTCTTTGGTTAAATTGTTTTTTTAAATTTCCCCCAAAAAAAAAATTTATAAATTTTTTTATTTTTTTCCGGAGGGTTTAAGGAAACCCCCCAAAAACTTTTTTTTTTTTTTTTTTTTTTGGGGTTTTTTTTGGGTTTTAAAAAAAAAATTTTTTTGTTTTTTTAAAATTTTTTTAAAAAATTTTTTCCCCCCCAAACCCCAAAGCCCCTTTTTTTTTTCCCCCCTTTTTTTTGGGAAAAATTTCCCCAGTTTTTTTTTTTTTTAAAAAAACCCCCCCCCCCCTTTTTCCCCCCCCCCCCTTTTTTTTTTTTTTTTGGGGCCCCCCCCTTTTTTAATTTTTTTGGGGGGGTTTTTTTTTCCCCCTTTGGGGGAAAAATTTAAATTTTTTTTTTTAAAAAACCAAAGGGGGGTTTTTGGGGGGGGCCGTTTAAAAAAAAAGGGGGGGTTTTTTGGGGGTTTTTTTTTTTTCCCCCCCTTTTTTCCCCCCTTTTTTCCCCAAAACCCCCCCAAAAAGGGGCAAACAGGGGGAAAACCCCAAAAAAAAAGGGGGAAAAAAAACCCCTTTTTTTTTTTTTTTGGGGTTAAAAGAAAAATTTTTC
>NW_027211543.1:0-4137 GCF_029030835.1 Brachyistius frenatus | reverse complement strand
GTGAAATTGCAGACACAAAGTGACTTGAAATCACGTTGCCCATGTAGTTTATCCTATTTTCCATAGTACTGATGAAGAAATTTGTTCGTAAACACTTAGTTTAAGCCGTGGCACTGTAATGCAGTTTTATGCTGTATTTGAGCTTCTCTGGCTGAGATAAGGCTGTTTTTGAAACATTGTGTTTCCTCTGAAATTGTCCACACAAAGTGACTTGAAACCACTTTGGCCATGTAGTTTATCCCAATTGGCATTGTTCTGAGTATTAAACTTGTTTGTAAAGACTTAGTTGAAAGCCATGGCGCTGTGATGCCGTTTTCCATTAGGCTGAGGATGCGAGACTTGAAATGCTGTTTTCTGTGAAATTGCAGACACAAAGTGACTTGAAATCACGTTGCCCATGTAGTTTATCCTATTTTCCATAGTACTGATGAAGAAATTTGTTCGTAAACACTTAGTTTAAGCCGTGGCACTGTAATGCAGTTTTATGCTGTATTTGAGCTTCTCTGGCTGAGATAAGGCTGTTTTTGAAACATTGTGTTTCCTCTGAAATTGTCCACACAAAGTGACTTGAAACCACTTTGGCCATGTATTCTATCCCATTTGCCAAAGTTCTGAGTATGAAACTTGTTTTTAAACACTTAGTTTAAGCCGTGGTGCTGTGATGCAGTTTCACATTAGGCTGAGAAAGTGAGACTTGAAATGCTGTTTTCTGTGTAATTGCAAACACAAAGTGACTTGAAATCACGTTGTCCTTGTAGTTAATCCCATTTGCCATAGTACTGATGAAGAAATTTGTTCGTAAACACTTACAGCCGTGGCACTGTAATGCAGTTTTATGCTGTATTTGAGCTTCTCTCGCTGAGATAAGGCTGTTTTTGAAACATTGTGTTTCCTGTGAGATTGTCCACACTAAGTGACTTGAAACCACTTTGTCCATGTATTCTATCCCATTTGCCAAAGTTCTGAGAATGAAACTTGTTTTTAAACACTTAGTTTAAGCCGTGGTGCTGTGATGCAGTTTCACATTAGGCTGAGAAAGTGAGACTTGAAATGCTGTTTTCTGTGTAATTGCAGACACAAAGTGACTTGAAATCACGTTGCCCATGTAGCTTATCCTATTTTCCATAGTACTGATGAAGAAATTTGTTCGTAAACACTTAGTTTAAGCCGTGGCACTGTAATGCAGTTTTATGCTGTATTTGAGCTTCTCTGGCTGAGATAAGGCTGTTTTTGAAACATTGTGTTTCCTCTGAAATTGTCCACACAAAGTGACTTGAAACCACTTTGGCCATGTAGTTTATCCCAATTGGCATTGTTCTGAGTATTAAACTTGTTTGTAAAGACTTAGTTGAAAGCCATGGCGCTGTGATGCCGTTTTCCATTAGGCTGAGGATGCGAGACTTGAAATGCTGTTTTCTGTGAAATTGCAGACACAAAGTGACTTGAAATCACGTTGCCCATGTAGCTTATCCTATTTTCCATAGTACTGATGAAGAAATTTGTTCGTAAACACTTAGTTTAAGCCGTGGCACTGTAATGCAGTTTTATGCTGTATTTGAGCTTCTCTGGCTGAGATAAGGCTGTTTTTGAAACATTGTGTTTCCTCTGAAATTGTCCACACAAAGTGACTTGAAACCACTTTGGCCATGTAGTTTATCCCAATTGGCATTGTTCTGAGTATTAAACTTGTTTGTAAAGACTTAGTTGAAAGCCATGGCGCTGTGATGACGTTTTCCATTAGGCTGAGGATGCGAGACTTGAAATGCTGTTTTCTGTGAAATTGCAGACACAAAGTGACTTGAAATCACGTTGCCCATGTAGTTTATCCTATTTTCCATAGTACTGATGAAGAAATTTGTTCGTAAACACTTAGTTTAAGCCGTGGCACTGTAATGCAGTTTTATGCTGTATTTGAGCTTCTCTGGCTGAGATAAGGCTGTTTTTGAAACATTGTGTTTCCTCTGAAATTGTCCACACAAAGTGACTTGAAACCACTTTGGCCATGTATTCTATCCCATTTGCCAAAGTTCTGAGTATGAAACTTGTTTTTAAACACTTAGTTTAAGCCGTGGTGCTGTGATGCAGTTTCACATTAGGCTGAGAAAGTGAGACTTGAAATGCTGTTTTCTGTGTAATTGCAAACACAAAGTGACTTGAAATCACGTTGTCCTTGTAGTTAATCCCATTTGCCATAGTACTGATGAAGAAATTTGTTCGTAAACACTTACAGCCGTGGCACTGTAATGCAGTTTTATGCTGTATTTGAGCTTCTCTCGCTGAGATAAGGCTGTTTTTGAAACATTGTGTTTCCTCTGAAATTGTCCACACAAAGTGACTTGAAACCACTTTGGCCATGTAGTTTATCCCATTTGGCATTGTTCTGAGTATGAAACTTGTTTGTAAAGACTTAGTTGAAAGCCATGGCGCTGTGATGCCGTTTTCCATTAGGCTGAGAAAGCGAGACTTGAAATGCTGTTTTCTGTGAAATTGCAGACACAAAGTGACTTGAAATCACGTTGCCCATGTAGTTTATCCTATTTTCCATAGTACTGATGAAGAAATTTGTTCGTAAACACTTAGTTTAAGCCGTGGCACTGTAATGCAGTTTTATGCTGTATTTGAGCTTCTCTGGCTGAGATAAGGCTGTTTTTGAAACATTGTGTTTCCTCTGAAATTGTCCACACAAAGTGACTTGAAACCACTTTGGCCATGTATTCTATCCCATTTGCCAAAGTTCTGAGTATGAAACTTGTTTTTAAACACTTAGTTTAAGCCGTGGTGCTGTGATGCAGTTTCACATTAGGCTGAGAAAGTGAGACTTGAAATGCTGTTTTCTGTGTAATTGCAAACACAAAGTGACTTGAAATCACGTTGTCCTTGTAGTTAATCCCATTTGCCATAGTACTGATGAAGAAATTTGTTCGTAAACACTTACAGCCGTGGCACTGTAATGCAGTTTTATGCTGTATTTGAGCTTCTCTCGCTGAGATAAGGCTGTTTTTGAAACATTGTGTTTCCTGTGAGATTGTCCACACTAAGTGACTTGAAACCACTTTGTCCATGTATTCTATCCCATTTGCCAAAGTTCTGAGAATGAAACTTGTTTTTAAACACTTAGTTTAAGCCGTGGTGCTGTGATGCAGTTTCACATTAGGCTGAGAAAGTGAGACTTGAAATGCTGTTTTCTGTGTAATTGCAGACACAAAGTGACTTGAAATCACGTTGCCCATGTAGCTTATCCTATTTTCCATAGTACTGATGAAGAAATTTGTTCGTAAACACTTAGTTTAAGCCGTGGCACTGTAATGCAGTTTTATGCTGTATTTGAGCTTCTCTCGCTGAGATAAGGCTGTTTTTGAAACATTGTGTTTCCTCTGAAATTGTCCACACAAAGTGACTTGAAACCACTTTGGCCATGTAGTTTATCCCAATTGGCATTGTTCTGAGTATTAAACTTGTTTGTAAAGACTTAGTTGAAAGCCATGGCGCTGTGATGCCGTTTTCCATTAGGCTGAGGAAGCGAGACTTGAAATGCTGTTTTCTGTGAAATTGCAGACACAAAGTGACTTGAAATCACGTTGCCCATGTAGTTTATCCTATTTTCCATAGTACTGATGAAGAAATTTGTTCGTAAACACTTACAGCCGTGGCACTGTAATGCAGTTTTATGCTGTATTTGAGCTTCTCTCGCTGAGATAAGGCTGTTTTTGAAACATTGTGTTTCCTGTGAGATTGTCCACACTAAGTGACTTGAAACCACTTTGTCCATGTATTCTATCCCATTTGCCAAAGTTCTGAGAATGAAACTTGTTTTTAAACACTTAGTTTAAGCCGTGGTGCTGTGATGCAGTTTCACATTAGGCTGAGAAAGTGAGACTTGAAATGCTGTTTTCTGTGTAATTGCAGACACAAAGTGACTTGAAATCACGTTGCCCATGTAGCTTATCCTATTTTCCATAGTACTGATGAAGAAATTTGTTCGTAAACACTTAGTTTAAGCCGTGGCACTGTAATGCAGTTTTATGCTGTATTTGAGCTTCTCTCGCTGAGATAAGGCTGTTTTTGAAACATTGTGTTTCCTGTGAGATTGTCCACACTAAGTGACTTGAAACCACTTTGTCCATGTATTCTATCCCA
>NW_027211542.1:0-4178 GCF_029030835.1 Brachyistius frenatus | reverse complement strand
TTTAAAACCAAAAAAAAATTTTCACCGGGGAAAAATTTTTTTTTTTTTTTTAAAAAAAATTTTTTTTAAAAAAAAAAAAAAAATTTTTTTTTTAAAAAAAAATTGGTTTTTTTTTGGGGGGTTTTTTTTAAAATTCCCCCCCCTTTTTTCCCCCCTTTTTTTCCCATTTTTTTTTTCCCCCCCTTTTTTTTAACCCCCCCGGGGTTTTTGGGGTTGGGAAAAAAACCCCCTTCCCGGGAAAACCCTTTCCCCCTTTTTTTTTTTAAAAAAGGGGGGGCCCCCCCCCCTTTTTTTCCCCCCCTTTGGGGGGGCCCCCCCGGCCCCCCCCCCCCCGGGGGGGGGGGGGGGGGGGGGGGCCCCCCGGCGGGGGGGGGAAAAAAAAGGGGGGGAAAAAAAAAGGGGGGGCCCTTTTCCCCCCATTTTTGGGGGGAAAAACCCCGGGGGGGGGGGGGGGGGGCCCGGGGGCCCCCCCCCCCCAAAAATTTTTTTCCCCCCCCTTTTTTTTTCCCCCCCCCCCCCCTTTGGGGGCCCGGGGGGGGGGGGTTCCCCGGGGGGGAAAAATTTTTTTTGGGGGCCCCCCCCTTTTTTTTAAAAAAACCCTTGTTTCCCCCAAAAAATTTTTTTTTTTTTTAAAAAGGGGCCCCCCAAAAAAATTTTTTCCCCCCTTTTTTAAAAATTTTTAAAAGGAAAGAAAAAAAAAAAATTTTAAAATTTTTTAAAATTTTAAAAAAAAAAATTTTTTAAAAAAAATTTTAAAAAAATTAAAAAACCCCCCCGGGGAAAAAAAGGGGTTTTTTTAAAAAATTAAAAAAAAAAAAAAAAAAATTTTTTTTAAAAAAGGTTTTAAAAAAAAAAAATTTTTTAAAAAAACTGTTTTTTTTTCCTTTTTTTTTTTTTTTTATTTTTAAAATTTTTTTTAAAATTTTAAGGGGGAAAAAAAAAAACCCCAAAAAAAAATGTTTTTAAAAAAAAAAATTTTTTTTGGGGCCCTTTTCCTTCCTTTTTTTTTTTTTTTTTTTAAAAAAATTTTTTAAAAACCCAAAAAATTTTTTTTCCCCAAAAAAAAAAAAAAGGGGGGGGGGTTTTTTTTAACCCCCCTTTAAAAAAAAAAAAAATTTTTTTTTTTTTTCCCCCCCCCGGTTTCCCCCTTTTCTTTTTGAAAAAGGGAAAAAAGAAATTTTTCCCGGGGTTTTTATTTTAAAAATTTTTTTTCCCCCAAAAAAGGGAAACATTTTTTTTTAAATTTTTTAAAAATTTTTAAAAAAAAAAGGGGTTTTTAAAAAAAAAAATTTCTTTTAAATTTTTTGGGAAAAAAGGGGGAAGGAAAAAAAAAAATTTTTTTTTTTTGGGCCCCCCGGGGGGTTTAAAAAGGGGGGCCCCCGGGTTTTTCCCCAAAAAATTTTAAAAAAAGGGGGGGTTTTAAAGGGGAAAAATTTTTTAAAAAAAAAAGGGGGAAAAAAAATTCCCCCCCCCCCTTTTTGGGTTTTTTTTTTTTTAAAACCCCAAAAAAGGGGGGTTTTTGGGGGTTTTTGGGTTTTTCCCCGGGGAAATTTTTGGGGCCCTTTTTTTTTTAAAAAAAGGGGGAAAAAAAAAAACCCCCAAAACCGGGGAAAAAGGGGGGGAAAAGATTTTAAGAAAAAAAAGGGGGGGGGGGGGCCCCCCTTTTTTTTTTTTTTAAATTAAAAATTTTGGTTTTTTTAAAAAAAAAAAAGGGGGGAAAAAAACCCCCCAAGGGTTTAAAAAGTTTTTTAAAACTTTTTTTTTTTTTTTTTTTTTAAATTTAAAAAATTTTTTTTGGGGGGAAAATTTCCCCAAAAAAAAATTTTTTTTTTCCCCCCTTTTTTTTAAAAAGGGTTTTTTTTTTTTTTTTTTTCCCCCCCCCGGGGGGGTTTTTAAATTTTTTTTTTTTTAAAAAAAAAAACCCAAATTTTTTTTTTTTATTTTTCCTTTTTCTTTTCTTTTTTTTTAAAAAAAAAAAAAAATTTTTTTTTAAAAATTTGTTTTTTTTTCCCCAAAGGGGAAACCCCCCCCTTTTTTTTTTTAAAAATTTTTTGGGCCCTTTTTTCCTTGGGGGGTTTTTAAAAAAAGGGGGGGAAAAGCCCTTTCCCCCCTTTTGGGGGTTTTTTTTTTTTTTTTTTTTTCCCCCCCCCAAAAAACCCCCCAAAGGGGAAAAAAACCCCCCCTTTTGGGGTTTAAAAAAAAAAAAAAAAAATTTTTTTTGGGGGAAAAAAAACCCCCAAATTTTTTTTTTTTTTTTAAAAAAAAAAAAATTTTTTTTTTTTTAAAAAAAAAATTTTTTTTTTCCCCCCCTTTTTTAAAACCAAAAACCCCGGGTTTTTAAATTTTTAATTTTTTTTGGAAAAAATTTTTTTTAAAAAAGGGGTTCCCTTTTTAAAAGGGAAAAAAAAAATTTTTTTAAAAAAAATTTTTTTTCCCCCCAAAAAAAAAAAGGGGGGTTTTGGGGGAAAAAATTTTTTTTTTGGGGCCCAAAATTTTTTTTTTTTGGGGCAAAAAAATTTTTTAAAAAACCCCCCCTTTGGGGGTTTAAATGCCCCCCCCAAAAGGGGGGAAAAAAAATTTTTTTGGGGGCCAAAGACCCCCCCCCAAAAAAATTTTTTTTAAAACCCGCGGGGTTTTTTTTAAAAAAAACAAAAACAAAAAAAATTTTTTTTTCCCCCCTTTTTAAAAAAAAAAAAAAAAATTTTTTTAAAAATTTTTTTAAAAAAACCCCCCCCCCTTTTTTTTGCCTTTTAAAAAATTTTTTTTTAATTAAAAAAAAAAATTTTTTTGGGGGGGGAAAAAAAAAAAAAAAAATTTTTTAAACCCCAAAACTTTTTTTAAAAAAAAAGGTTTTGGTTTTTTTTTAAAAAAAACCCCCTTTTCCCCCCGTTTTTTTTTTTTTAAAAAAAAAAAAAAAATTTTTAAAGTTTTTTTTTAAAAAAAAAAAAAAAAAAAAAATTTTTGGGAAAAAAAAATTTTTTCCTTTTTAAAAAAGGGGGAAAAAAGGAATTTTTTTTTTAAAAAAAAAAAAAAAACCGGGAAAAAAAAAAAAATTTTTTTTTTTTTTTTTTTTTTTTAAAAAAAAGGGCCCCCCAATTTTTTTTTTAAAAAAATTTTAAAAAAGGGTTTTCCCCCCCCTTTTTTTTAAATAAATTTTTTTTTTGATTTTTTTTTTTTTTTAAAAAAAAAATTTTTTGGGTTCCCCCTTTTTTTTTCCCCAAAAAAGGCCCTTTTTTAAAAAAAATTTTTTTTTAAAAATTTTTTAAAAAATTTAAAAAATTTTGGGGAAAACCATTTTTTTTTTTCCCCCCCAAAACCCCCTTTTTTTTTAAAAAACCCCCTTTTTTTTTTTTTCCCCCCCTTTTTGGCTTTTTTGGGGGGAAAAAAAACCCCCCCCCCTTTTTTTGGTTTTTTTTAAAAAAAATTTTTAAACCCCCCAAAAAAAAAACCCCCGCAAGTTCCCCGGGAAAACCCCCCCTAAAAGAAAAAAAAAAAAATTAAATTTTAAAACCCCAAAAAAAAAAAGGGGGGAAAAACCCCCCCCAAATTAAAAAAAAAAAAACCCCCCCCCTTTCGGTTTTTTTTTTCCCCCAAAATTTTCTCCCCTTTTTCCCCCCCCCTTTTTTCCCCTTTTTTCTTTTTTTTTTTTAAAAGGGGGGGAAAAAAACCCCAAAAAAAAAAAGGGGGGGTTTTTTTTTGGGAAAAAAAAAAAAATTTTTTTTTTCCCCCCCTTTTTGGTTTTTGGGTTTTTTTCCAAAAAGGTTTTTTTGGGGGGGCCCCCAAAAGGGGTTTCCCCCCCAAAACCCCCCGGGGGGGGGGGGGGGGGGGGGGGGGGGGAAAAAAAAAGGAAAAAGGGGGGAAAGGGGGGGGGGGGAAAAAAAGGGGGGGGGAAAAAAAAGGGGGAAAAAAAAAAAAAAAAGGGAAAAAAAAAGGGGGGGGAAAAAAAAAAGGGGGGGAAAAAAAAAAAAAGGGGGGGGGGAAAAAATTGGGGGGGGGGGGTTTTTTTTTTTTTGGGGCAAAGGGCCCCCGCAGAGGGGGGGGGAAAGGGCCGGAAAAAAATTTAAAAAAAAATTTTTTTTAATTGAAAAAATTTTTTAAAAACCCCGGGCCAGGGGGGGAAGGGGGTTTTTGGGGTTTTAACAAAAAATTTTAAAAAGGGGGGGGAAAAAAAATTTTTT
>NW_027211539.1:0-4273 GCF_029030835.1 Brachyistius frenatus | reverse complement strand
GGCAGACGAGTGTATGTTCAAGTCAGTGTGTACAAAGGGGGAGAAAAGCAGGATGGGGGGAGTGAAAAAAAGGGGAAAACCCGGAAAAGACGGATCCTGTGACTGCAGTGTCCCAGAAAAAAAAGAAAATGAATGAACGAAAAGTCCCAGAAAAAGTCTGTTTTAAAAAACTCAACAGCTTCAAAAAGGGGGATTGTTGTTTGTGTGTGGCGCTGATTTTCCCAGAGTTGTGAGTCATTTTCAGGTATTTAAATGTTTAAAAAAAAAAAAATCTGTGTTTGACGGCAAATCAAACCCCTTGAAGGAATTGGGTTTTGGGGGCCAAGGTGTCCGCCCCAACACGGTGACACGGGGGCCCGGTTTTCCAGGGGCGTTTTTGGAACGGGAAAAAGGCCGCAGGGGGAGTGCCCCGAGCCTTCAGGTTTGGGGGTGACACTCTCCGACCAGGATACAAAGGCATTCACGCAAACATTCACCCTATGACTCACATACACCCCGACAAAAAAAAAAAAAAAATAACCCCCACACCCCGAGAAAAACACGGGGTTTTTTCCAAACCTGCTGGAGAGGGACTGAAGGCACCTGAGGAAAAAACACACAGAATGATCGGGGGGCACCCCTGACGGGGAAAACAAAGTGACTGAAAATGAAATGGTAAAAAAAAAAAGTCAGAAGTTGGAGAAAAAAAAAGTTGCTAAAAACGCAAATTAAATGTTGATTTTAAAGGGAATACGACGAAAAAAACGGATAAAAAGTGAATTTCCAATGAAATATTGAGGGAGGAGGTTTGTTTTGAAAGGAGCAACAGGGCAAAGTCCGAAATTTGGGGTTGGTAAAGAAAAGCACCCGCCGAGCCCAAAACACAAGACTAAAAAATATCATTAATAAAACAAGACCGTAAAACGAATTGCCGATATCACGAACAAACACTTGAGGATTAAACCGGGATGGTGGAAACCTTCAAAAACCCACCGAGTGGGGGAAAAATGAAATATATGAAAAAATGATCATCCTAAGACGCGCGTGTGTTTTGAATGCCAATTTTTTCCCGCAGAAGAAGACCGTTTTTAGGAGTGAAAGGAAAATGGGGGGGGATTTGTGTGTGTGTGTGTGTGTGTGTGTGTGTGTGTGTGTGTGTGTGTGTGTGTGTGTGTGTGTGTGTGTGTGTGTGTGTGTGTGTCCCATGCACCAGTGCCCCAACAACAACTGAGAATACACTGAAAAACCTGTGGAGCATCGCCAAACCCTTTTCCCCGTTTTATTTGGGGGAAAGGGGGACACTTTTTTCCCCCCCGTCGTTAGCTGTGGCCCCCTGTCTTTTTAAACACACACACACACACACACACACACACACACACACACACACACACACACACACACACACACACACACACACACACACACACACACACACACACACACACACACACACACACACCCCACACCTTCCAAAGGCCCCCCGGGCCCCAAAAGCCCAAAAAACCTTTAAACCTTTTCCCCAAAAAAAGTTTTTGCCCCGAACCCTCCAGGGGGGCCCTTTTTTCCGGCCCAAACACATAAACATACACACACAAGCCAATTTGCCACAAAACCCACACACACACACACACACACACACACACACACACACACACACACACACACACACACACACACACACACACACACACACACACACCAAAAAGGGAAAAAACAAAACCTTTTTCCCCCTTCCCCGGGGGGAAAAGTAAAGGGGTGGTTTTTTAGGGTTGGGATAAAGGGACGAACAAGCACATGGGGGCAAAAGGGGCATACCGACCCCACTGGATTTTATCAGTAAAGGATGACGGGGAAAAAGGGTCAGGTTCCATATATAAAAATTTTTGTTTCCTACCTTTCACCGGGAGTGCTACAGAAAACAGAGTCTTCTTCTGCTGGAACAAAATTGGCATTCATATCACACAGGGGCGCGCATCTTAGAGATGATCATATTTCATATATTTCATATTTCCACCCCCGTGGATTTGGTCCCCCTCAGGTACGTCTGCTGTTTGAACTGGTTTCACACCCTATCGATCTGGATTGCTCCACATCCATTTTTAATCCTAAAGGGTTTTTGTTCGTGATATCGGCACGTAGCTCTGTTTTCGTTTTTTGGGTTAAGGTATTTTCGTCCTTGTGTTTGGGACTCGGCGGCTGCTGCTCACAAAACCTACACACTGCGAGACTTTGCAACATGTTAACCCCGCCCAGTCTCGCAGATCTACAAAACAAACCTCCTCCCTCAATATTTCATTGAGCAAATTCACTTTGTATCCGTTTCATATCTCTGTCGTCATCCCGGGAAATCCTCCAGACCCGGCTTATTTAATGTGCGTTTCAGCAGTTTTTTTCTTCTTCTCCAACTTCTGATTTTTTTTTTTTTTCCCCCTTTCATTTTCAGTCACTTTGTGTTTCCCCTTTGGGGTGTTGACTTCTAACGCCGATCATTCTGTGTTTTTCTTTTCCTCAGGTCCCTTTTCGGGCCCTCTCTCCAGCACGGTGAAAAACTGCCAGTTTTTGTCCCCGGCGTGTGGGTGTGTTGGTGTGTGTGTGTATATATATTTTTTTTGTCGGGGTGTATGTGAGTCATAGGGTGAATGTTTGCTGAATGCCTTCGTATACCTGGTCGGAGAGTGCTCGTCCCGCGAGGCGCTCGGCGGAGATGCAGGGAGCTCGGGTCTCTGGGGGCAGCTCCTCCTGCTGCTGAGCTGCTTTTTGGGGGGGCGGCTACCCGTTCAGAACGCCCTGGACCTGGATGTGACCCCGCGTGTCACCGTGTTGAGCAGCGGTAAGGACAGACACGCATATGGTTCGGCGGTCAATCTAATTCCCGTCAAGTGTTTGGTTTCCAAAAAAAAAAAAAAAAAGGGGGAAAAAGGGGGGGGGGGAAAAAAAAAAAATTTTTTCCCAGGGGGGGGGGGGGGGAAAAAAAAAAGGGGGGGAAAAAGGGTTTTCCCCAAAACAAAAAAAAAAAAAACCAAAAAAAAAAAAAAAAAAAACCCCCCCCCCTTTTTTTTAAAAATTTTTTTCCCGGGTTTTTTTTAAAAAAAAAAATTCCCCCCCCGGGAAAAAAAAAAATTTTTTTAAAAAAAATTTTTGGGCCCCCCCCCAAAGGGGCCCGGGGTTTTCCCCCCCCGGGGGGGGTTTTCCCCCCCCCCCCAAAAAAAAAATTTTGGAAAGGGGATTCCCGGGGGCCCCCCCCTTTTTTTTTTGGGGGGGGGGGCCCCCCGGGGGAAAAAACCCCCCCAAAAAAACCCCCCTTTCCCCCAAAACCCCCCTTTTTCCCCAAAAACCCCAAACCCCCCCCTTTCAAAAACCCCTTTTTTTTTTTTTTTGGGGGGCCCCAAAAAAAAACCCTTTTTTAAGGGTTTTGGGGCCCCTTTTCCCCAAAAACCAAATTTTTTTTTTTTAAAAAAAAAAAATTTTTTTTTTTAAAACCCTTTTTTGGGTTTTTTTTTGGGTTTCCCCCTTTAAAAGGGGAAAAAGGGGTTTTTGAAAGGGGGGGGTTTTTTTTTGGGGAAAAAAATTTTTTAAATTTCTTTTTGGGTTTTTTGGGTGAAGGGGGGGAAAAAAAACCCCGGGGAAAAAAAAAAAACCCGCCAAAAAAAAACCCCGGGGGAAAACCCTTGGGTTTTTTTTGGGGGGGCCAAGGGTTGGCCCCCCTTAAAGGGGCCCCCCCTTTGGGGGGAAAAGGAAAAAAAAAAAGGTTCCCTTAAAAAAAAAAACCCCCCAAAAAATTTTTCTTTTTTAAAAAAAAAAAGGGGGGGGGGGGGGGGGGGGGTTTTTTTTTTTTTTGGGTTTTTTTTGGGGGGGGGGGGGTTTTTTTGGGGTTTTTTTTTTTTTTCCCCCCCCCCAAAAAAAATTTTTCCACCCCCCTTTTTTTTTCCCCCCCCCCTTTTTTTTGGGGGGGGAAATTTTTTCCCCTTTTTGCCCCCTTTTTTTTCCCCCCCCCAAAAAAAAAAACCCCAAAAAAACCCCCCCCGGGGGGTTTCCCCCCAAAAAAGCAAACCGGGGCCCCCAAAAAAACCCCCCTTGGGAACCTTGGGGGGCCCCCGGGGGGGGAAAAATTAAAAAAAATTTTAAAAACCCAAAAATTTAAAAATTTTCCCCCGGGGCCCCCCCCCCCAAAAAAAACCCCCAAAACCCCCCCCCCCAAAAAAAAAACCCCAAAAAAAAAAAAGGGGGGAAAACCTTCTTTTGGGCCCCTTCCCCCCCGGTTTTTTTCGGTTTTTTTCCCCCTTTTAAAAAATTT